>NW_007726244.1:407197-537422 GCF_000696425.1 Galeopterus variegatus
ACACACACACACACACACACACACACACACACACACACAAAATCCAGGGTGGGGGGAAGAAGACTTAACAACTACAACTCCTTGAAGTTGATACAACAAGCAAAGAGAAAGGACACTGTTGGGTGGGAGGGGGGAGAGGGAGGAGGGAGGGGGGTTTCGGTAATGGGCCACAATAATCAACCTCATTGTATATCGACAAAATAAAATTAAAAAAAAAAAACGACCCCACCTCTTAATAGTGTTATAATGGCAATTAAATTTCAGCATGAGTTTGGGAGGGGACAAACATTCCTACCATAATAGCAGATTTCTCATGTGAATACTAGAGTGGGTGCTGCCCCGTGGTTGGTGTCACTAATCCCACAGAAACACCAGTTTGGGTGAAGAGATAAGCAATTCAGCTTTGAATGGATTGAATATAAGCCTCCTTTCGGAGGAGACATTTAGATTTGGAGCACAAGAAAGAGGTCTGGGCAAGAAATTGAGGTCTGCAAGATGGAGGTTTGCCCTTGACTAAACCAAATGTAGACTAGACAGAAATATTTTCCTTTGTTAGAATAGTCAGGTAAAAAGTGCAAGATTCACCCTTCTATGTGTTTCTTCTCATATTTGTAGATATTAAGATATGTTGGGGGACCATGCATTCTTGCTCAAACTTGTTCCCTGGTCTTAGTACATAGTGAGCACTCAGTGAGTATTTGCTGAATAAATATGAGTGACCCATTTTTACCCTGCACATACTGAATCAGCCACTGCTGTGGGCCCAAGCACATTTCTCACAACTCCTAAGATTGTCTAGAATCCTGGCTTCCTTTTAGAGTATGGATTGGAATCAGAAATTACTCTTTTATCATTTCAGAGTGAGAAGTAGTATTAGGCATTATCTCTCACAATGCCATTATTTTACTGGTGAGGTACTGAAGCCCAAAGACCATTCTGAGGCCATCCAGGCCCCTTGCTAGGGTGGGAGACCAGTCTTTGCAGCCAGTGAGCCTGGCCTGGCCTGCCTTGCTCGGGCCCATGTACTACTCCCTGCTCTGGGACTTGTTTGTCCCCCAGGTTAAAGGAGAGCTCCACTCTGGTTCTGGAAAGGTGATAAGCATTCACCTGGATTCTTATCCAGAATCCACCTTATGTGTGTCAGGCTCATAGTAGGTTCTCAATAAATATGTCTTCAATCAGTGAAAGGAAGAATACACCTTCCATCTGGAAGGGTAACTTGGGTACATGAGCAGACAAAGCTCTAGGTGAGCAGCCAAGGAGGCTACAATATGCAAATGAATGGATTGTGGCTTTCCTCCTGGTTGGCTGAGAGGGTACTGACGTCACAATGTGTAGGTTTCTCCACTCCAAATGAGTGTGTCTCTAGTTGAAAGAATTCACTGACCTGGCTGATCTCCTGGTTCCCTTCTTTGTCCAACCAGGAAGAGAGAGACGATGGAACCCCTCTATCAGACTGGGTCCATTCTCATGAAGGTGAATACCTTACAAGGAAAGAAAATGGTGGAGAGCGGCCTCCAGTCTGGAGACTTGTCCCTCTCCCAGTCGTGGCCCTCCTGCCTCCCACCGCCGGCCGAGCTGGAGATCCTGCAGCAGAAGGTGGCCGGGGTGCAACGGGAGCTGGAGGACTTTAAGAAGGAGGCGCTGAAGGCCATCCGTTTCCTGGAGGACGCCTTCTGCGAGATGAACGGAGCCCTGGCGCAGCAGGAGGAGCAGGCGGCCCGCGTGAAGCAGCGGCTGAGGGAGGAGGAGGACCGGGGCATCGTGCGCAACAAGGTCCTCACCTTCCTGCTGCCACGCGAGAAGCAGCTCCGGGAGCACTGCAAGTGGCTGGAGTACCTGCTGCTGGGCCGGAGCCGCGTCGCCAAGAAGAGCCAGGTAGACTGAGCCTCCTGGGCTGCACCGGCCAATTCCCAAGTAGAAGAATTTTTGAAACGGAAGGACAAACCCTAAGTCCCCACCCACTTGCTTCCTTGTCCCCATTTCTGTTGCTTTTCCTCTACCTAAATAACACCTTGCTGAGAGGTGCCAAGACTTCAATATTTTGGGGGGTGAAGTTCCATTTGTCCAGCATCAAGGATGGAGGCATCCCAATACTAAGACAGACACCTGTAACTTTCACCTTGAACTGTTTTCCTGTTTGTGATGGCGATATTGCTCAAATGTATAACATTTTTTTTTTTGTATATTTTTAAGCTGGTTGTGTTGAACTGATTTGCCTTTCTTTTAATGACTCAAGACTCTCAGGATTTGTCACTGAATGCATGGCCCACTTAGAGGGGTGCGTCGTTTGCCCATGCACTAAAACGGCCCCAGGTTCCTCTGCTTTTGTACTTGTTATTCTCACCTGTTGGGCTTTTCTGTCTGCTCTCGCTGTTAGACTGCCATCTCTCACTTTTCTTTGCTGCCTTTGCCCACCTCTGCTTCCATCTAGTCTGTAGACTGGCCAATCACATTGACAGGGCTTATTAGGACTCTGACGGTTGGAACTCTCTGAGCTCTAGCGCACTGATGATGGGACTAGAATGTGGTGAAACTGGTTTCCATGTTTGACCCATGGAGCAAAAATGTTGTTATGGTGCCCATTCCCTTCATCAGGCCATGCACACATGCCATCCCACCTACTCCCTAAGCACCTTTGGAGGTGAGCAATGTTTTCCCATGGTACAGGGGGTGGGGGTGGGGGACTGGCTGCAGGAAGGTAAGTCCTGTGCTCAAGGTCTCCACACTAGTAAGTGCAAGACTGTGGTTCAAGTCTAGATCACCTGTGCTCCTTCATCATCTTGCTGCCCCCCAAATCCCCACCTCCCCAGTTTTAGAACCACAGCAGGCTGTTCATGGTCCTGTCCTTCTGGAGGGTTGAGGTTGTCACATAGGTGATTTGGGGGTTCATTAGCTGTCACTGTACCTTTTATTTCCAATTAGCCTTCTGTTTCATCGATTCACATATCCTCTCTCTGGTTCCCCCTAAATGTTCCCAGGCAGCAGGGTTTCTCCTCTAAACAGAAGAAGCTAGGTGCCTGGAGACCAGAGCCAGTGCCTGAGCAGAGTTGGGTCTGTCTTTCCAGCTCAGGATTGCTCCTGACTATTACAGCCTGTTCCATACCCTCTGTCTAAAAACAGCCTCGTCCTCTCTCCTCTTTCTTTCATAGAATCTTTCCAAACAAGATTTGAACATCTGGAACCCCCAAGGTGAACTTCACAAAAGGACCCCGTGACCCATGGTTAATTACAACATCCATCTGTCTTAGTCTGTTTTCTGTTGCTTGTAATAGAATACCTAAAGTTGGTTTATTTATAAGGAAATGAAATTTATTTCTTACAGTTTTGGAGACTGGGAAGTCCAAGGTCAAGGGGCCACATCTGGTCGGCTTCTGGTGAGGACCTTGTGCTGTGCCATAACGTGGTGAAAGGCATCACAGGCCGAGGGCTGAGCATCCTCCCTCAGGTCTCTCTTCTTCTTATAAAGCCACCAGTCCCATTCCTTTGATAACCCATCAATCTATTAACCCATTAATCCATTAATCCATGAATGAATCAATACATTCCTGAGGGCAGAGCCCTTATGACCCAGTCATCTCTTAAAGGCCCTTCCTCTAAATACTGCCACATTAGGGATTAAATTTCAACATGAGTTTTGGAGGGGACAAACATTCAAACCATACCACCATCTGTCAACCATGTACTCTCCAGGGCTGCATCCCTCCTCTAATTTTAGGCAGTTTCTCCTTTAGAAGGTTTAGCTGAAATAATAATAATGGGTACACTAGCAATATTAATGTTACTAATATAATAGCTTACAGTTATCAAGAACATGACGTATTCCAGGCACCATGAAAGTACGTTCTATTATAAACTTCACTTTAAGATTCTGAGGAAATCAAAGCTCAGAGCAGGTAAGTAACTTGCCCAAGGTCACAAAGCTGGTAAATAGTAGAGTTGAATCTAGAAGTGTCTAACTTTAGAGTCTCTGCTCTTAACTACTATGTAGTATTTTTGGAAGCCTTATGGATGTCTGATAAACACACTGAGTGAACAAAATAGAGTACTGAAATTGGCGAGGCTTGCTCTGGGAGAAAGGATTATTTTGTGGGGGAGACTCCTATACCCTAAACTTTGCAGGGGATGCCTGCCTGTCTGGGTATGCATATGCATCTGAGAAGAACTTGATTGGCTAACTATAAGAAGAGGCTTAAAAATCTTCCTCTGCCTTATGCAGACGAAACTGGATCTATTGCTGTTCATAAGAAAAAAGATTTGAGTCAACTATGGGTTCGTCATGTAATGCAGCTGCCGGGGAGTGATGGTGTTCGTGGGGATTCTGAGAAGAGAGGAGAGACTGATGCGCTTAGACCACATCTGGGAGTTGTCTGTGTTAGTTCTGGCTCGATATTTTAAGAGGGTCTGAGACCACCTGGCGTGTGTCCAGAGGATAGAGACAAGCCAGGGAATCCTGAGGAGGGGCCATGGTTGAAAGACCTGGGGTCCTTGGGAGGAGACATTCTGAGGGAAGACCTGATCATAACTTTCCAAACAGCAGAAGGACTGATTGTGTTTTGGGGATTGAGGGGGCTAATAAATGTCACCCCTCTTTCCCCTGCCTGTGTTAGGAACCATTTGAGGGATAAACAGAAGAGACTGGCAAGCAGAGACAAGATTCCACCTTGATTGCTGACAAACCTGCTCAGGGTGGTGGTTTAGGCTCTGGGTCTGTTAGCCACACAGGCTGGCTAAGACTTCATCCCTGAACCTGACATGGTCTCCAGGCACAGTGCCGGCAGTGGTGGGCAGCTGCAGGCCCTCAAAGGGCTGCTGCTGTAAAAGCATGGTGTGGCCAGTCTGTAGAGGGACAGCTTGGGAGAGAGGGAGGGGTGTGCTGCACAAGACCTGATCTTTCTCCCAAACCCACCAATCAAAAAGTCACCCTCTTTCCTGGAGAAGAGTTAAGTGAGGGGATGGATTGCCCAGGAATGCTACTTGAGTGGAGGTGCTTCCATAATGAAAGAGGAATGGGAAGTAGGAACTCCCCTCAGCAGTGAGGACAGAAGGTTAGACTGGAGCCATATGATTCTATAGGATAGTACTAGTGACAAAGGATAGGCTCTAGCAGGCAGCAGATTTCAGCCCTATTTAAGAAACAAAAATAACAGGGTGTTTATTAAAGGGTTGACTCAGCAGATCTGGGATAAGAATATCTTTGACAACCCTGCACATTTCAAAGAAAGGTCTGACCCTTGACCGACTCCTGGGAGATAATCTCTAAGCCCTTGCAATATGCTGCCTGATAAAGTGTCTTTGTTTACCAGAGGACTTGGGCCCCACCACATAGTTTATGTTAATAATGTTATTTATGCAGAGGGTCCTGGTCATGCTGACCTCTGGAGGAGCTGGAGACTGAATGACTAAGGTCAGCCACACAGGTGCTCCATGCCTATGTGATAAACCACCAACAAAAGCCCTGAACACCAAGACTCAGGGGAGCTTCCTTGGTTATAATACTCTATATGTGTTGTCATACATTGTTTCTGGGAAAATTAAGCATTGTCCATACACCTGCCCTGGGGAGGACAGCTGGAAACTTGTGCCTGGTCTCTCCTTTACTCTGTCTTATGTGCCTTTTCCCTTTGCTGATCTTAATCTGCATCCTTTAGCTGCAACAAACTGTAACCACGAGTAGTATAACAGCTTTACTTAGTTCTGTAAGTTCTTCTAGAGAATTGTTGAACCTGAGAGTGGTCTTGGGGACCCACAACACAGTGTCACTTGACCACTCATCCTTATTATCTTCACATTAACCATGTGAACTAGGCAATATTATCCCCAGGTCAGATGAAGAAACTGAGACACAGAAATAACTTGCCTACGTGTATATTGTGAGACTCCAGAGTTCCTTCTCTTGACCACCACCCCACACCAAAGGAAGGAACTTGGAGTGATGGGATGGGCCCTCTTTGCTGGAATGTCCTTGGGGGGAGCAAGACCCTCCAGCCCTAGGTGAGTCCCCCTGGAGTGATGAGGAGGAGGAAGTGTTAGAGGAAGAGCCAGGAAGCTCATGAATTTACCATCATGGAGAGTTCAGGTGCATATCTGTCCAGGTTGGGTTAGATAGGTGTCCTACCTAGAGACCAGGTGAAAGTCTAAATGTTCTCTCATGGTCTTTTTTGCTTCAGGAATTGGAGGCTTTATTCTCTATCAACAAGTTTCAGCTCCCAGCCACAAGATACCCATTACACTGACTTCTTTAAGAGGAATCCTCTCCCCAACCCCGCCCCATATAATAAGACATCTGAAGTAGGGTGTTGGTTTGGTAATTCTAGGTTTGGCTCTCGGTTGGCATCTCTGTGAGTCTCCTTCCTCCCTCTCTTATCCCCAACCCCCATGGTCACATTAATGGCTTGTAGGAGCTCCAAAATTGTCATTGCTCAACCACTTCCAAAGCAGAAAAGGGCAGACCTCTCTTTGCAAGCCTCCTTTTTATCAGAGAGAAAACTCTTTTCCAGAATTCCCCCAGAAGACTTCCTTTGACAGACCTGGGTCACCTGCCAACCCTACACCAATTATGAGCAAAGAAGAAACCAATTGTCACAACTCAGCCTCTGGGCCTGGACTTTTGAGTTATCTAATATCTGAACAAAATCAGTGTCCCATTAGTGAGGCTGGTTGTTGGGCAGTGACCAAACCCTGCTGCTACAACCTCAGCCTTACCTTTCTACTTAATTGGTACTGAAGGCCAGGAAGAAGAGAGCTCTGGGGGAATGACTTGGCTGGACAGAGTTGGGCAGTGGGGGTGGCCGTCACGTGGCTGTGGGAAGCATGGGTTTAGGTCTGGGAATCGGGTAGATGGGTTGGGTGTAGGTGCAGAGGGTGCAGAATCAGTGCTGTGAGTGCAGACCCACTGCCTTCGCTTGCCCCACCCTCATCTGCCTGATACCCAGGCTTTACCCTTGAAGTCAGAGGCTTGGGATGACACAAAGCTGCCAGGGAAACTTTGAAACCCTCAGTCCTTCACATAGGCAGTCATCAGAGATGCTGTCCACGAGTGTCAGTCATCAGCATCCAGGGTGACCAACTTGTCCCAGGTTAGCTGGGACTTTCCCAGTTTTAAAACTGAAAGTCCTGCATGCTGGGAACCCTCTCGGTCCTGGGCAAACTGGGAAGGTTGGTCACCTTTCATTAGACATAAACCACCTTGGGATGATCCAGGCAAGGCCGTGAGTGGGGCAAGTCACAGGAGGTCAAGGCAGGGAACAAGAATGGTGGTGGCTATCTCTGCTGGGCTGGTGCATCTCTGCTGTCATTTTTAACCAGAGAAGGCTGGCCGCCCTTTCTGCAGCAGGAAGGGCTTGTCCTTGTGTTCACTTCTCCCCACTCTCAGGTCCTGCTGGCCACTTCAAATTGGCAAAGAGGATTAAGAGCAAAACCTTTCCTGAGCAACTGTTGACATCTTTCTGGGGACAGCTGGGATTCCTGATCAGGCCACACCTCACAGCTGAGACCCTTGCCTGGAGGACAGAGGAAACCGCAGTAACTAAAGAGACAAGAAGAGACAGCTTCTTGCAGCTTTGGAAGGTGAAGTTCCTCACTCAAACTCTTCTCTTCCCGACTGTGAACAGTAAAGTTGAGCAGCCCAACTGCTCACTTTCTCCAAAATTCTGAGACACACAGAAGTCGAGATAACAGATGGTTTTTTCCCTGCCAATAGCTATAGTTCTCAAAGGTTTTCTCCAAGCTGCAATGCTGTCTGCTCCTCCTGAGCATTCCCGGCAGTCAGAGGGCTGCTGAGATCTTAGACACATGGCTGCCTCTCATGAAAACCCATGGCAGCCCAGGGAGCCCTCCCCGGGACCCCAAGTCCTGTCTGCTGCAAGCTGGGGTGCCTGGGTGAGCGGCATGACAGCTGAGATGCAGGAAAGCCAGACACAGTGCTTGGCTTGGGGAGGCAGCTAACCCCCACTGTCACAACATCGGTCTTGTCTTTTCTTCTTAACTGGTACCCAGGCCAGGAAGAAGAGAAGCATAGCTGAGCAGACCTGGGCAGTGTAGGTGGGAAGCAAAGGTCTGGATCTGGGAGTTGGCTTCATTCTACATGAAGAACTTCACCTCTTGATCTGATCAACCCATTGAGTAATCTGAGGGGTGCTAAGAGCAGCAAACCTTTCCTGACATGCACCAGGTGTCACTCTAGGCGGGCTTTCCCCGGGTCCAGATGTACCAGGTGTGGCTCACACAGGAGACTTGGCAACTCCTCCAGAGTTAGAGCTGAGACTGTGGAAGAGGCACCTGAGGATTTGGTCATTTCTCCTCCTATTCTCCTCGGTGTGGCTGCTCCAAACGTGAATGTGGCCCCCATTCATGTCCAGCAAAGAGTAGGTGCTCAGGAAATATCTGCCAAATGGAGTAGAAAGTGGTGGCATCTCCTGTGCCTGTTCATATGAGTGGCGTTTATAAATACAATCTTTGAGACTTACACAGCGTTCTTTAATTACAGTGGAAATCTCCGAGGCAGCATTTTGTGGCAGAACACTGGGCCAGCAGTCAGAGGTCCTGAGTTCAAAGTCTCACTCCGCAGCTTCTTAGGTTTCCATTTAAGATGTGGCCCTTCATCTAGCAATCTTTATCTTTGTCACCTGAGATTTCTGTTTCATTTGCAGCTTGGGATTAGTGGGGCCAACTTCCCAGGATTGTTTAAAAGTTCATTGAGATGAGGCATGGACAACAGTGATCAAAGAAAAGATATTAAATTATAAGAGATTGCAATCTTCTACTCCCAGTCATCCAAGAATGCCGGCCCAATTTCTGGACTTTTTTGATAAACTAAAGAAGGGAGGCAGGGCTGGCCAGTTAGCTCAGTTGGTCAGAGCTCGCTGCTGTTCCTGACCTCCTGCTCATCTCAACCCTTTCCTTCTGAGTTCCTTCGAACAGCAAGAGAGGGGAGAGGGTAGACAAAGCAGCCCAGTTTAAATACCAACCCTGCTGCCCAGTTTCTGCACGGCATAGGGCTGTTGCCTTCCTTCTCACAGCATTGCCCAGTAGAACTTTCTGTGATGATAGAAAAGTCCTGTAATTCTGTGCTGTTAATATGGTTACCACGAGTCATCTGTGGCTATTAAGCATTTGAAATGGGGCTAGTGGGATTTAGGAACTGGATTTTAAATTTTATTTAATTTTAATTAGCCATACGTGGCTGGTGGCTACAACCTCAGAGCCACGCTTTCCCCATACCTCTCATGAGGATAATGACACTACCCACCTCATAAGATCATTGGGTAAATTAACAGAGGGAATGCAGGTATGATAGGATAATTGACTGAGATTTTTAATTACAATGTGGTTCCTTAACCCAAGAAGATAGGCTGTGTTCCCTCCCTCAGTGACTTGCTTGCCAGGCCCCAGACGGGTGTTGCTAGAAACTCAGAAGGGAACCTTGGCATTTGTACCAGGAAACCTAGAGCAAGGAGAGAAATTATGCTGGATCAACCCAGAGTGCCAGGTGATGGAAGCAAGTGATTCTGTGTGCAGCAGGTGGAGGAGGCCAGCCAGGGGAGAGGCAGGATCAGGACCCGAATCTTCCAGTCCACCCTGTGTGCGAGGCTAGGCTGACTATGTGGGAGCATAGAGGTCTTCAAGCTCAGGCTATGACAGATCAAGTCTTTCTCTCCTCATCGGAGTCACACTAATAAGTGAAAACAGGAGGATTCCTTTAGGAGACAGCCAGCATGCTGTTGTCAATCAGAAAGGAAATCAAGTCAAAGCTCATTGGGACTGAAATTTAAAACCAGGGTCCATATTCCTGGGCCAGAATCAGGACTTCAGGGAGGGGTTATAGAGTCTGAAAGCTGGACCTTGGGAGTGACAGCACCACAAACAGATCCCACTGGGAGGAAGCAGTAAGGTTGCTGTGGTTCACCCTGTGGGCCAACAGGACTTGGGGCAGGAGCGTGGAGAGTCCGGCCAGCACGGAGTGGACGCCTTGACCTTCAGACATGTATCCTCATAGGAAAGGGTCCAAGGAAGCTCTGATAATCTGGGGTGAGAGGCCTACCTGTTTGAGACCAGGAGGGCAGGCCTTGTCCCTGAGCTCAGAGAGTGAAAGGAGGCTGGATCCAGTGTCCTTGGCTTGTCTGTCACCAGACTGGATGGATATTGCTTCAGGAGGGCTATGGCCCCATTTCTGGGTTTGGCAGTTCTGGTGGAGTCAAACATGTCTCTACTAAATAAATTAGACCTCTCCAAGGCAGATCAATATTTAATGCGGGGCTTAAAAAGACCAACTCAGGAAATGAGTTTAAAAGTGGAGAATTTGCCTTAGGTAGCAATTTCTGAAATACAGTGGTATCAGGGGACAGATTATTCAAACTCAAGCCATGGATAATATAAAAACAGTTGAACAAGCCAAGTTCTGCTTCCTGCGCATCAGTGACTCTCAGTCCCCCCATTTTCAAGTTAGTGTCAAGTTAGAAGAGACCCTAGAGAGTATCTACTCCAGGGATGGCAGATACTGTGTGCACTGCTTCCAGCCCTGTCCGTGGCAGACATCACTAATCAATCCCAGCCCTCTTTCCTCTGGAGTTGGATGCAGATTTATTTACTTATTTTCTCAACATCGCATTCTAGGCAGCTACCGTCTATTGGTCAGAGTGGCACTTGATGTGACATTTATTTTTCATCCTCCTCAAGCCCAAAGTTCTCATTTAGCAGAGGAGAAGTTCAAGGTTACACAGTGCGTTAGGAGCTGATACAGGATTAGTGCCCAGTTTTCTCTTGCTCCTAAGACAGTCTTTTTTTCTCATAGAAATGCACCAGAGGCTGGGATTCCATCAGCGATCTTTTACTGACCCCTCTGTGAGCACAAAGAGCTTTCTCTGAGTGACACTGAGTATTTTGGTCTACAGATGAAATTATAGCATTTTAGAGCTAGAAAACAGCTTAGAGATCCTCTAGTTCTACTCTCTCCATCATAGGGAAATTAAAACTCAGAGAGGCTAACTGACTTGCTTAGGGACACATAACTCGTTGCTCTTTTCTCCACATCAACAATGTGCATCCCAATCCTAGAGCTCTCATTTCGAGGGCTTGGATAAATCACTCAGATTTTCAGACTTCCATTTTCTGGTTAGAATCTCATTAGCTAAGATTTGCAAAAGGTGTGTGTTTTAAGAAACGTGCAGCATGTATTTTTGATATATTTTGATGTTTACAGTACACCCCCAGATTCACCTTTCTAATTCTATTTCGTTTGGTCGATGTCAACTATTGGTTTGCATTCCCTAAATGAACAGTAACTGGTAATCTAGATTTGTGCTGGGCCACAGAGGGGTGTCAGTTTTGTGTGGAAATCCTTTTGATGATTTTTTGTGTGCACATGTGAGCAGAAAATGACAGTTTCTAAGACAGGAAAGAAATTTTCTCTTTCTGGGGTGGAGAGGCAGGTAGGTGGCTTTCAGTCCTAGGTTTAAGACCACTCTTGTGGCCTCTGTTTCTTCCTCTATAAAGTGGCAGTAACGATACTTGTCCTCCCAACCTCAGAGGCAGGTTGTAAAGGTCAAATGGAATGTCTATAAAGGAGTTTTGAAAAGTCAGGAATTTTTGAGACAGGCAAAGGGGAGGGAGGCAGTGGACTGGGGGTGGGGGGGAGGGTGTTCTCAGGAGTTGGGTTGTGGGAAGGTGGAGGAGAAATAGTTGCTGCCTTGGCACTGGGATGCTGGCAAGAATTTCCATGCCCTCATTACACGAGGTGCTGCTGTCAGATTTAAACCAGCCCTGGCTTTACGGCTTGAGATGCTGCGATATTTTAGGAATAGCGGCCCAAAAGAATGCCTTGTTTTAAAAAGGTCTCTTTCCTGAATTTGCCACTGGGTATTATTTTTATGCCACTGTTCTGTTATCCAGCTTCAAAATATACATCATATTTATATGCTTTTGCTAAGCATGTATTTTTATTTTATTGTTTACCATGTGGGTGACATTTGGTTATTGAATGTCTGGAGAATTGGACCCGGTTGTTGTTTTTCTATTCTTCCTTTCGTAAGTGCTTGCTCGGATGTATTAATCTTTACAAAAGGAATGAGACAGGGACACGTGGGCCTTCGCACTCACACACACACACTAATCACACAGCCATTTTATCTCACTTTGCGGGTGTGTGGCTACATTTATAAGAGCCGACAGATCTGAAATAGGTGGTCTGAACTGATTCACGTGGGGAGCAAGGAAGCCAGGAGCCTCCCGGGGAATTGGTTAAGGAAGGGAGGGAGAGAACCTTTTGTCTTCTGTTTGCGAAGGACACGCCAGGCAAGAAGCCAGGCGGGAACCTCTGTGTGAGCTGGAAGGGACCCTAGGGATATATTTATATGTCTATAAAAATATAGACATATGTTTTATTGATATATCTTATATATCCATATGTCTATCTAGCATCTCACATAATTTCTGATCCTGAGCTCAATAAATGGCTATTGAATTAAGGAACAAAAGAATAGTTATAGAAACCATTTACTTAGGGCCGGCCCGGTGGCGCACTGGATAGTGCGCCGCTTGGGAAGTGCGGCAGCACTCCGCCCGAGGGTTCGGATCCCACATACAGACCGGTTCCCGCTCACTGGCTGAGCGAGGCGCGGGAGCAACGCCGAGGGTTGCGATCCCGTTGCCGGTCCCCGGTCTGGTGCAGAGGCGACACTGAGGGTTGCGATCCGTTGCCAGACACGGGAAAAGACAAAAGACAAAAAAAAAAAAAAAGAAACCATTTACTTAGGTTGTTCTCTGTGCGAGATACTTCACATGTACTCTCTCCAAACCTCCAGCATCCCCACAAAGTAATTTCATTACATCCATATTAAAAATAAAGAAAACAGGGTTCTTCAAAAAGTGAAGCGTGGAGTTGTCATATGACCCAGAAATCATACTCTTTTGTTGGGTATAGACCCAAAGGAATTGAAAACAGGTACTCGAACAAATACTTGTACATGAAGGTTATTGTAGCACTATTCACAGTAACCAAGAGGTAGAACCATCCCAAACGTCCATCAAGAGGGGAGTGAATGAACAAGTTGTGGTGCATCCACCCAATGGAATATTATTCAGCCATAAAAAGAATGAAGTGCTGGGCCGGCCCCGTGGCTCACTCGGGAGAGTGTGGCGCTGGTAGCGCTGAGGCCACGGGTTCAGATCCTATATAGGGATGGCCGGTGTGCTCACTGGCTGAGCGTGGTGCAGACCACACTGTGCCAAGGGTCGCGATCCCCTTACCGGTCAAAAAAATAAAATAAAATAAAATAAAAAGAATGAGGTGCTGATACATGCTACAACTTCAATAAACATTGAAAACATGTTAAGTCAAAGAAGCCAGACACAAAAGGTCACAGGATCCATTTATATGGAATATCCAGAGTAGGTATATCCATAGAGACAGAAAGCAGATGGGTGGTTGCCAGGGGCTTGAGGGGGGCAGGGGGAGATGGGGAGTAAATGCTTAATGATATGGGGCTTTATTTTGGGGTGATTAAAATGTTTTATAGGTGGTGATGGCATAATATTGTGAATGTACCAAATGCCATGAATTGTTCACTTTAAAATCATTAATTTTATGTTATGTGAATTTCAACTCAATGGAAAAGAAAAGGAAACTTAGAGCTTAGAGGATGTTGTAGGTCAATTACATCAACAGCCTAGTTTCTCGCCTCCCGGTCCTTGCCATTTACCTTGTACCTCTACAGGCCTCTTCCACTCTGACTCTGGTTTAGCCAAATGACTCTTTCGGCAATGGAATAGCAGCAGACTTAATACAAGCACAGCTTGAAAAAGCCCAGATGTGTTCCCACTTATCTCTTGGACTTAACCACCATCATGAGAACAAGCCCAGGCTAGCCTTCTGGAGGCTGAGAGACCATGAGGAGCAGGGCACAGTGGTCCCAGCCAAGGCCATCCGAGAGCAACCAGCTCCCAGCAGATCTGCCAGCCGGCTGTGGCTGCACCGGTGACCTTGGCCAAGATCAGCCGAGTCTCACTCATGGCAGCAGAACCACCCAGGCTACTCGTAGATCCATGAGAAATAATAACTGATGGTTGTTTTAAGCCACTGAGTTTCGAAGTGGCTTGTTTTGAATAGGAACCAACACCAAGAGGTTGAGGAACTTGCTTGAGGTCTCACACCTAGTAAGAAAACGTGAAACTGGTTCCAAAGCACAGCTCTAAAGGCACCGCTCTACCCTATCATTACCTTCATTTCACACGTGAGGAAAATGAGACTGAGGGAGGTTGAAGGTGTTTGTAGAAAGTGGGAACGAGAGCATTACCTCTGTGTGTGTGTGTGTGACAGAGAGACAGAGTCCTCATTCCCTGTCCTTCGTAAGTAATGAAAAGATGTCACCTGCAAACCCTCCTAGGCTTTGCCTAACCCCAGCCCAATACCGTGGGATGGTAAATGCTGGCCTTGGTTTCCTGTTTGTGTTTGAGGTGGTATCGCTGGAGCTTTCTGTCAGTTTTTGGCAAGGCTGCCGCCCTGCCCTGTACTGCCATGGGCACCACCTTGCTGGCAGGAAGGTGAGGAAGACAACTCACCTGTGTACTATTCTCCCATAAAGCTTTGCCCAGGCACTAGCATGGCTGTTTAGAGGATTTTAATGCTGTGAAGCAGTGAGTTGCTGAGAGAATGGTTGCCTTAACAGCTGTCTCTGGAAACAGCGTCCCAGCGAGAACATGCGGCTCCTCCAGGCCGTGCGGTTTAGTGCACCAGGAGCCAAGATTATTAATGTGGTGCCGCCATTCCTCGACCTCACGCTAGTACAAAGAGCATCCCGAAATTGCCAGCCTGCCCTCACCCCCTGCAAACCATGATTCCTTCTTAAGGGAAAAGAGGACGGGTTGATCTATATATAAAAGTGCTGGGGGAGGTAGAGAAATGAGAGTGGAGAGTTTCACGGATCGGGGGCCAAGGAGGAGCTTGGTCAGGGGGGTTGAGGAGAATCACACACGAGCAGCTTCAGGGTAAGAAGGAAGCAGACAGGAGAATGACCGGGATTTTCATACGTGCTGTTGGGGCCTGTGGGTCTAAGTCATCTTTCATGCGTTAAGTTAGGAGAGTGCGGAAGGGTGTTTCACTGGGCTTCTTGGTCACGACAGTCTTCTTAGACTGAGGCACCTGAGCCCACACTATGTAAGGGCTACGTCCAGCGTGGGGCTGAGCCACTGTGCACTGGAGCCGATAGTGGGAATTCTACCTTCAGTTCACATTCTGGCCACCTGGGTTTGGGAAGAACCCTTAGACCATGAGAGTTCCCCGTCCCACTACCTGCATATAGGTAGCGGGGCCCTGCCCATTCACAGTAGCCTGTCTGTCCCCTCCTCGCTGGCATTCCTGGAACTGACACCCCAGGTCATAGGGCTCTCAGCAGCTGAGAAAACCGGGTGAGTCTGATTTTACCTTGATGGCGAGGACTGAGCCCGAGTTCTCCCTGCCTATGATGGCTCCTGTGTCACTCTCAAGATGGGACTCCTCTGGCCTTGACTGTGAGTGTCACTGGCATGGGCAAAGGCTCACACAGAACCCAGGCTGAGCAGAGAAGTCAGAGTGGGAACAGGAAGGGCTTTCCTTTGCCTCCTCATGTCACGTGTCACTCACTTCCTACCCAACACCATACACACGTCACCCCCCATACTGCACACCAGGTCATGTACATGTACCATTCTGCATATCATATTGTGGGTCACACATGTACCATGTACCACACATACACCACAAATCTTACACCACAGCACAGCACGTGCTGTACAAACGTGCCACACACCACATGTCAACACGCATCACGTCACCCACAGGCCAGACACAGCACGGCCACGTGACCACTCTGCACACAAATTACCCCCTTCACGCACACCCACGAGGCACACCTGTCACACAACACACGCACACACTCTCAGTGCCCACCTCTCCCTCCTCCAGTGCCCCGCAGCACACGCTGCCCGCTGTGCCCCACGCTGCACCCGCCTGCTCTCCTCCTCTCTCCAGTGGGGCAGACACCCAGGGGCGCCTTCAGACCCTCTCAAGGCACAAAGCCCCAGCAGACAGGGGGAACGGCACGAAGGAGCGGTGGCAACAAGAAATTGCAAGCTTTCGGCATCGAGCAGGCATCTGGGTACAAGGGAGCATTTGCAAGCCGGTGGATTTTGAGGAAACTTTAGTTTATTTAAGTCAGATGGTCCTTTTCTTCTCCCTAGTATGTAAAGCTATAGGTGCTGTCTTGAAGGGCTCACCATACAGTGGGGGTGGCTGACAGGTACACAGGTTATGACAAAGCCCTTCTTGAGCCCTAGGGGCCCAGTGCTCACCTGCCATGGCATCTACCTGGGGAGACCCTGGGGAGACCCAGAGGACACAGAGTGACCTGTGTCTGTGCTGGGACTTGCAGATTAACTCCAGGGCTGGGTGTAAAGGCTGAGAATACTGACAGGTCAACCTGCTGAGTAAGTGCAGGTCCATGGAAGTTGAAGTGGGAGGTACAAGGTAGTGATGGAGAGGTGGGTCTCTATGACAGCTAGGGACTGGGTGTTGGTGCCATAGGGACTGGGGTGAGTAGGTGAGTTCGCTGAACCCTAATAAACACCACAGGTGAATCGGGTCCTGGCGCCTTCTAAGCTTAACAACACTGCCCTCTTCCAGCCCTGCACACCATACTGTCTCCTAGCTCTATGCCTTCAAACAGTGCTGCTTCCTGCCCGGTTCACCTCCCTTGTCCCCTCCCTGAGGCCACACCCCTCAGACCTGCTAGCTCCTCCCCGTCCTCTCAGATGCAGCTCTTGCAGGAAGCCTGCCTGGACCACCTCTCCTCCCCGACTAAACACCCCTGTGCCTCCGCAGCATGTTGCTCTCCTGAGTCTCGGCCTTTTAAATGTCCTGCTGCTGTCACCTGTTTGCAGTCACCTGCAGTCATTAGACTCTAAGCCCCTTGGAAGAAGTTTCTGGGTTATGCTTATATCCTAGTATCCCTGGGCGGGGTGCATGGTAGGCACTCAGTTTAGCTGGGGAGGAGGTGTGTGAGAACTGGAAGGTGAGCTCATGTTTTTCCAGAGTGCTCTCCATCTTGCATACGATCCCAGAGGGGTAGAGGGTCTTAGCTCCAGAGGTGCTGTGCTGGGCCTTGGGGACAGGTGTGGGAATTGCATGTGGCTGGGGAGGTGGGATGCTGTGGGGCTTCTGCTGGCCAGTCACAGAGGACGTGCCTTCTTGCCTTCTGCCCCAGATGGAAGAACACCTCTAGCTCTGTTTAGGACTTCCACCCATGCGCCCCTTGGGATGCTTTGGAAAGCAATGTGGCATCTCAATGAGTCTGTTCTTCTAGCTACCCACAGGATACAAAACCTGCCTTGATGTGTTGTGTGTAAATGAGCCTGATCTTCCATTCCAGATGCCCCATGAGTCTCCTGGTGTCCGGGAGGATGGACTGTCAGAAGCCTCTGTCTCCCTGCTGAAGGCCAAGGTTGAGCCAGCTGCTTACATTTGCAAGGGGCCGGTGTCCTTTTCCTCACTGTTCTGGCGGCCAAGGACAGTGGCTGATGCTTACCATTCCCTCTTGTCACTTCTCTGGAGGGTGAAGAGACAGGTTGGCTCTTGGCTCTGCTGTCATTGTGTGGCCTTGATCAAGTCCCTTCTCCTCTGTTGCAGATGTTTCAAGCATCACAGCTGCCTTGCTCAGGGTCTGAGCTTCGCTTCCACAGTGAATTGCACATGGGCAGGGGAGGAGCTGTGTGGCCACACTCCATGACGCACTGGGACAGTCTTGATGGGGGCAGATGAACCCCTAAGAGTACCCTCTCCCATCCCACCCTCCATTTTGTAGGGTTTGCTCCTTGCTACTTGAGGTGGGATGGTTCTGTTCAGAAACAGACGAAGTTGCCCCTTTCTTTGCCTCTGACCCTGCAGGCTGAGCAGCCCTGGTCTGCAGCCTCCGGCTAGATGAATCAGAATATAGTGCTGCTCTGTGTCTCCACCTCCTCCTCCAAAGCTGGCAGGCCACACCACTGCCCCAAGACCCAGGCCCGGGGGACCCTGCTTTCCCACCATGTTGATCTTACCAGCTCCCCCAGTGTCCCCTGGGGCTCCTCAGAGCACTCCTGCTTTGGGACAAAGACCCGGCACTTCCTTTGGTCTGACCAAGCCGAGGATGACAGAAACAGGTGGCAGTCCTCCTCCTGCCTCAAACAAGCACAATCAAGTCATCAGGCATTTTTTTTTTTCTTTTTAAAATCAATTCCCATGACAAATGGGTCTGTGGAGGAGGGCAGCCCGCCCCGGGCATTCTGTACTTCAATCAGGACAACAGAAGGAGCTGGATTCATAAAACTATAATGTGCCATTTGAGCATATTTTCCAGTAACCAGACCCTGCAGTAAGGGGGCTGCCAGCACCTCCCTCAGTAAGGGAGAAGCTTAACCCTTCACCCAAGCACAGATGGAGCTGCCCTACAGCCTCCTCATGGGGCCAGGAGCAGGTCTTTGTGCCTGACTGATCAGAGGGCATTTGGGATCAGGGGGCAATAGCACATGGTCAGTGTGGGGACATGTGGGCTTTGGAGCCAGGCAAACCTTCGCCCCTAGCAGCTGCATGTACTAACTTCTCAGGTCCTCAGTTTCCTTGTCTGTAAGCTGGAGTTTGTAGCACCTTTCCTTCTGGGTGGTGAGAAGCAAATGAGATGAAGACCACAAACCTTGAGTCAATGCCTGACACAAAGGAGGCACCAAATGAATGAACTGAGTTCATCGGAGCCAACACATCACACGAGGCCTTTCTATACACAGTACGTGGGTTGAGAAGGAGATTGGAAGCCGTCACTCCATCCTAACAACAAGTAAAAAGCCAAACCCACTTTAAACCAACTCTTCTTGGACCCATCACAGAATTGAGGTCACTGGGCTGCCCCCAAGTTGTAAAGACGGACATGCAGATGCAGGAATCATAGCTTCCTGGAGTGGAAATCCACAAGCAGAAACCTTTGCAGGAACCATTTCTGGAGCAGGAAAACCTGTACTGTAATTGATGAATTTCTGGAGGCTCAGTGTGGACAACCTGAGAGAAAAAACTCCAGGGGACCCGGTCACCAGGACACCCAACAGACCTGGTCCTCACCGTGAAGAGCAGGGAAAAATATCCTCCTGCTTCTGGCAGGAGCAGGGGGAAAAGAAACATTTTTATTTTATTTATTTTTATTTTTTTTATTTTTATTTTTTTTGTCTTTTTCCGTGTCCGGCAACGGATCGCAACCCTCAGTGTCGCCCCCGTACCGGACCAGGACCGGCCACGGGACCGCAACCCTCGGTGTTGCTCCCGCCCCTCGCTCAGCCAGTGAGCGGCCGGTCCGTATGTGGGATCCGAACCCTCGGGCGGGAGCGCCGCCTCGCTTCCCAAGAGGCGCACTTATCCAGTGCGCCACCGGGCCGGCCCCAAGAAACATTTTTAAATATCCAGAGCTTTCTATTCTTCTTATCCAGGTCTGCCCTCAGGAGGAATTGGTTAACCAGAGTCTACCCTGGTGGGGTTTTATCCAAGCCTAACCTACCTAGGGGAAGGGAAATACCCAACTCCAGCTCCTTCCAGCTTTTCTGCCCCATCTAAGGGCTGAAGAAAACTGAGGAGCCCATGTGAAGTTCCCAGCCCAGGGGCCCAGGCTCACTAAAAGACAGAGACCTAATCCTAAGGTCACAGAACACCTTCCCTTCCCACATCTCACCACCAAATCACTAGAGGTCTATGTACAAGGACACAGGCCTATATACTACATACTGGGTCCCTCCTTCACGGTCCTGAAGGAGAGACTGTCACTTTCATCATACTGATAAGGAAGCCAAGGCTCACAGGGGTCAAGGGACCTGCTGGGAGCCCCATAATGAGCAGAAGGGGAGCCAGGAGTTGGACCAGGTCTTCTCATTCCTGGACCACAGCCCAGCAAGGACACCTTGCCCTTCCCCGTCAGCACCCTACTCAATTTCTCTTGCCTTAGAGCATTTGAAGTCTGAAACTCCAGTCTCTTCCTAAATCAGGTGGAAACTTGGCCACCTAGTTAATCCAGAGCAGCTCATTCCTGCATGGCTCTGGGAAACCGCCAGTGGCAATCTGATGGGGTTTGGGCCCTGCTGATGGGAAGGGGTCTATGTGGCACACCTCTGCTCCTCTGGGTCACATCTGCCCCAAGGAGCTGATGTCCTGTTCTAAGTCGCTTAAGGGCCTAACCCTAGTCCATTCTGGACGTCTAACGCAGGACCTAGGGCAAGGGATCAGGACCAGGTCTCATGCTGAGCTGCCTAGAACTGGGGCCTGAGCCACAGCAGCCCTCCCCCTGCCCCACTGTCAGCACTGCAGCAGGCCAGCCTGGGGGACAGATGCAAGGACAACCCCCCCAACCCCGGAACTCCCAGCTGATCCTGCCAGAGCTCAAGGACAGCCTGTCTCTGTGATGTGGGGGTGATGTGGGGGATGCCCTTTATCGAATGTTTCCAGAAACAATCTGTGCTGCTTGGTAGAGGCAATGGATAGAAGTCCAGGCCTGCCACCTACTTATCTGGGGACAAGAGGAAGGAGAAAGTATGGGGCTTAAGAGCACAGGCTCTGATGTTGGGCGATCCGGGATCAAGTCCTGGTTCTCGCTATATGACCTTGAACAAGCTCTGGGTCTTGTTTTTCCTTATGAAAAGTGAGAATAGTAATAACAATGCTAACCAATTCATGAGGATCTTAGCTCCTGGCGGCAGGAGGTGATAAATGGCCAGCACTGCTAGAGCTGGGGGCCTTCCTTCCTGGGACAGCTCCAAAGACACAGAAAAGAGTCCATAACAAAGCTGTGCGCACAGCTCTCTCTGTTCACCAGCCCTCTGCTGGGTGACCTTGAGCCAGTCACTTTGCCTCGCCGGGATCAGGTGAGGAATGGCCTCTTGCAATGGCTGTCCCACCCTGTCACAGGACGAGCTCACTGGGGGGGCCTGGAGGGGCAGGGAGCCCTGGGGAGGCACCCCTGCCGCAGTTCAGGACATTATTGTTTGTGAGTTTGAAATTTCCTGACAGACAGAATGAGCCATCTGAAGCGAGAGTTTCATTTCCTTTGCTGTCCGGCTTGGCCGTCTCCCAGGGACAGCGCGTGAGTGACAAGCTATAATTAAAGCCTCAGCCTAGTCCTAGTCGGAGAAGGACGGTCTTGTAGTCAAGCACACTGGCGAGGACAGACCTTTCCGTCTACAAGTCCACAGGGGCCTTCTCCCTGGTTGCTCTGTCTGCTGGAGCAGGCCACCCACCTCCTTGTGACCTTTACTGACCTGGCAGAAGTTCCCCAAACTTTAAGGCTTCAGCCCATCTGCCTGGTTCCCTGAGAAACCCTGGGGATCCGCTCTGCGATTCTGTAGAGAGCTTTGTGTGAGATTTCAGGAGTCCACCTGCCTGGGGAAGTGGCACCGGGGCAAGTCGCATCCCTGGAGCCCAGGCAATCTGCAGTGGGGACGGGGAGGCCTGGACTGGGGGACAGGATTGCTTTGTCTGGTTCCAGTCTGCCTGCAGCTCTGGGGCATGCCTGTGGGAGGGGGAGGCGGTAGGGGAGTGCCACTAGACACATGTCTCCTTCCTCCACCAGGAGCCCCACAAACTGGGGCTGTCTGTCTGCCCTGCCTGGCCAGCCCCCGGGTGTGCCTGACCCCTAAGTACTTTTCTCTTAAGGCACCTCCCCCTTGGCAGTGTTTCTCTCTCTCTGGGGTCTTACTCTTTTATTTGTTCAGCAAATGTTTATTGGGGACCTGTGCTATGTCCTGTGCGAACAGGACAGATATGCCACCAGCTTGCAGAGCAGGCGATAGATATTAATGGACTGAGAGGGCAGCTCAGGCCCACACAGAAGCCCCCGACAGGCCTCCCCAAGTGTACTGCTCTGTGGGCCTGCTTCCAGCTCCAGTGTCCTACCAGAGGAACTGGAAACCCCACCTCCCACCACGGGACCAAGTTTCCTTCTCCCTGTCTCCAGCCCGGGCCAGACTGTCCAAGGCCAGTGGGCCCTGATCCCATTGGTGCCCTCTTCCCCAAGCCATCTTGACTGCTGGCCTCTTTCTGCTATCCATGACCTCTCCAGCTATTCCTTGGCAAGGAAGCGATATTCCTGTTTTACACCAGGGACCATGAGGCATCGAGTGAGGAGGCGTGGGAAGGTGTCCCTGGCCCCTGCCTTCTGCTGATCGCAGGCATGTTCCTTTCCTGTGCACACATTCATTTGCTGCATGTATGAATGCTCTTGTGACCTTTTCATGCATTTGCGAGCTCCTCGTGAAACCATAGGTCCCCAAAGTGCGGAAACGGTTCCTTCCATTTCTTTAGGGTCCCCTCCTGGATGAGCGTGCTGGTGGGAGATGAGTACTAGAAGTGGCTAGAGTCTGGGCTGGGCCTCTCCCCACCTGCTGTCAGATCCAGGGCCCTGACTTCTGCACACTGCACCACCCTCACGCTGTTGCCCACTGGCTCCCTGTTGGGTTCAGCTGATGGGAGACACGGGGCGGGGGCAGACTTGTAGGAGGAAGGAGAGAGGGGTCATGGCAGATGCTTGCCCACCTCCCTCCCAGAGGGATGGTCATGCAGTGGCTAGGTCACCCTCCCTGTCAGGCGGCCCCTCTTCTGTGCATTCCGCTCTCCCTGGAGCCCTATGACACATGCCCCCTCGGGCCTAGGGGTACCCACTGTTCCCAAACTCAGTGTGTTCATTTCCTAGGGTTGCCATCATATAATACCACAAACTGGAGGGCTTAATGCACAGAAATTTATCTTCTCACAGTTCTGGAGCTAGAACTGAGCCTTGGTTTCCTCACCTCTAAAGTGGAAGGACTGCTCATGTCTGCTCTGCCTACTTTGCTGTGTTGCTGAGTCTGAAATCAGGGTCCACAGGGCCATGTGTACTCTGAAGCCATAGAGGAGAGGGCTCCCTCCCCGCCTCTAGCTGCGGGTGCTTTGCTGGCGATCCTCAGCACTCTGGCTCCACCTCTGTCAGCACCTGTCATTCTCCCCTTGCCTGTGGGTCTCTACGTCTCTTCTCTCTCTATAAGGACACCAGCCATATTGGATTAAGGCCCACCCTACTCCAGTATGACCTCATCTTAACCAATTACACTCTATTGGCGACAACTCTATTTCCAAATAAGGTCATATTCTGAGATACTGGGGGTTAGGCTTTCAACATGTCATCTTTGGGGGACACAATTCAACCCATAACATTCTAGAAGCTTCCCAGCCCATTGTCAGTGCCCTTTAGCCTTGCCCACACCTCTTTAAAGAATCCCTTCATTGAACCCTCCTGAGTTACTCCCTTGAGTGTGCTCTTTGTTTCCTGCTCTGGGATGGATCCCTGCTCTGACCCTTACTAGCTGTGTACACTTGGGCAAGACATTTAACCTGTCTGAGCCTTGGTTTCTTGACCCCTGAAGTAGAAATAATGTTCATACCTGTTCTACCTACTTCACCGTGTTGCTGGGAGCTCCTGTAAATCAAAAAGGCCCGTAGCAGTGGCTGGGATCATTAGCACCCTTTGCGTGTTGCAGGACACCACCGAGAAAGGGCTGTGTCTATGTTATTCCCTTTGATCTGAGCTGGACCTAGTGCCACGTGCCCTTGCATGCTGAATAAATGCTCTCGATGTTGTTGATGGCAGTATCTCGTTCATCCTGGCCCAGCCTTGAGAGGCGGGACAGTGAGCTGCCCCCCAGGATACCATTCATCCGGGACCAGTTTCTTAGGGTCCTTTTGGCTTGGCTTTCAGCCGAGCCCTGAAATCACAGACTCCTTCATCGCCAGTCCTTGGAGAAGCCAGCATCCTACTGAGTGGAGCCCTTACTTATAGTGCGACAGCTATTTTATCTGGGCAGCAGGAAAACAGAGATATTTTAAGATGAGTGTGTCAGCTGGGGTCAGCTTCTGCTCGGCTATCACTTGTGCTGTCGGGAGGAGAGGGGTTTCAGCTGTCCAGCGGGAGCCCATCAGTCACTCCCGACAGTCCTTCATCAGATAAAGGAGCCCTCACCACCGTGTTTCAGGGAGGGAGAGACTGTATTATCGTTCACACTCAACAAATAATTTTGGGCAGGAGTTTTAAGCCTGTAAATAAGATCTCTTGTATCTCCTGAGCATTTGATTCCTAAGGTAGCTGACGTCCTTCCTCTCAGGTATGAGTGTCTCCCACCTCTCTTCTTCTGGCTCAACTCTCTCTTTTTTTCGTGAAGATACTTTCCATCCATTCATTCATTCATCAAACATTCATTGAGCTCCTTGGTTAGCCAGGCCTGTGCCATGTGCAGGGGATGCAGCACCTTGAGAAGCCCATAGTCTTACAGAGATGACAGGCTTATAAGCAAAGAATCCCAATGCCACATGAGAAGCACCTGATCTAAGGTAGGTATAAAGTGCTGGGGAAAGGAGGGACTGACTCTCCTGGGGTAAGGTGGAGGGCAAGGCTTCACAAAGAGGAGCAGCTTCCCTGGGCTCAAAGGACCTCAGCAGGTGGATGAGGTGGAGTGAGGGCGTTCCAGGAAGAGATGACGGCAAGTGCAAAGTTACAGAAGTGGGAAAGAACGCTCGGGAGTTTGTGTGGCCCAGTGGGTGGAGAGTGGGAGGAGCTAAGGCTGGGAAGGTAGGCGAGGGCTAGATCACGGGCAGCCGTGAACGTGGTGGAGCATAAGCTCCGTGAAGGCAAATGTCTCACCTGCCTTGCTCACCATGGTCTGCCCCGCACCCAGGGCAGTGTCTGGACAGGGCAGACATTTAACAAATATTCACTGAATAAATGAAGGAATCGTGAGTGCCTGGCTGATGCTGAATCAATCCCTCTATCCCCCACCTCAATCTCACCATTCTCCAGTGTAAACATCCCCTGAGATTCCCATCAGCCATTCAGTAAAATCCATTTTTCTCCAGCTGCTACTCAAGGCTTTATTTAATCTATCTCCCACCACCTTCTCCAACTGTGTGTTCTTAGTCAGGAGTTGGCACACCATGGACAGCAACCAAATTTGGCCCCCCACCTGTTTCTGTTAATACGGTAGTCTCCCCTTATCTGCAGTTTCGCTTTCTGTGGTTTTGATTACCCAAGGTACGGGACAATAAGATATTTTGAGAGAGAGAGAGAGAGAGACCACATTCACATAACTGTTATCACAGTATATTGTTAAAATTGTTCTATTTTATTATTAGTTATTGTTGTTAATCTCTTACTGTGCCTAATTTATGTTAAACTTTATCATAGGTACGTATGTATAGGACAAAACAGTATCTATAGGGTTCAGTATTATCTGCAGTTTCAGGGGTCCATTGGGAGTCTTGGAATGTATCCCCGTGGAGAAGGGGGACTATTGTAATTTTTATGGGAACACAGCCACGCCCGTTCATTTACAAATGGTCTGTGGCTGCTTTTGTTCTACAAGGCAGAGCTGAATAGTTGAACAGACTGTAGGGCCCACAAAGCAAAAAATATTTCCTGTCTGGCCCTTTATAGGAAAAATTTGCCAACCCTTGTGCTAAGTCTTTGGACCTAGCACCTTGAACATAGTCGATGCTCAATACGTAGTTGTTGCATGAATGAATCAAGAGGTGAGTGAATGGAGCCCAGGTCTCAACCGCACATAGGCCCCATGTCTTTTGGCTCACACGCTGCCCTGCAGGCTGTTGTCACCTCTCAGGCTTGAACATAGTACTGCCTGGTGTCTTTTCTGCAAGATAAATAGAGGTCAGGGCTGGACATCCTTCTCCTCTCCCCCTACCTCCACATACATGGTCTGGGCAGATAGATCCTGGGGGGCTTCATTTAGATGCAGAGCTGATGGAAGTTCCCTTCAGCCAGCAGGTGAGCCAGCCTGCCAGGGCCACGGCAATCTTGTGGCAATGGGAAAGGCAGAGGTATCGGTCAGGACTCTTGGAGTTACAACCAACAAAAACCCTATCAACTAGCTTAGGAAAATGGGGGGATTTATCAGTGGGGAAGCGGAGGGCAGTTTCCAGCTCTGAAAAAATGCTGCAGGAAACCAGGCAAATCCAGGGACCAGCATGGATGAGGCCACGACTCCCTTTCCCTTCAAACATCTCTCCCTCATCTCCACTCTTGAGTCTACCTTGCTTCCTTCTCTCCTTTGACAGACAGCTTGCTCCATGTGGCAGGGAATATGGTCACCTCCAGACCTAGATTCCACTTTCCTGTTTTGTAATCGAAGGGGTTAGGGGTCTCCCCTCACGAACTCTATTTAGAACAGTCTTGGGGAAGAACTCTGATCAGTCAGATTTGGCCAATCTGTGTCCATTCCTGAGTCAATTCCTGTAGCAAGGTGCTCGAGTACTCTGATTGGCCAGGCCTGGGCCACATGGGTGGGGTCTATTATCAAAAGAAAGGGGGTTGGTGCAAGCAAGCTGGGGAGCAAAACAAATGTCCATCACCAGGTGGCAGTGCCCCAGCAAGTTACTCAGACCTGCCTGCCTGTTGCACTAGGAGAGGGAAGAGTCCCAGAAACAACCCAAAGCCCTGCTAGCAAACTGGGGCACAATGTCAGTTCCATGCCAGTGGCACAGGTGACATTGCTGAGTCCTGGAATCTAGAATCTAGAGCTGGAGTTGCTTAAATTCTTCCTGCTTCTGGTTAGGCTTGGTCCTGGGAGCAGAGGACTGAGATCTCAGCCTGCAGGGCTGAAAGAAGCAAGTGTGCCCAGCTGTGTGTATATGAGGTGCCCCAAATGCCATCTCACCCGGGCTGGTAGAGGGGACTCACTTGCCCTCCTGTATTAGCCAGGATGCTTACCGGGAGAACATGACAGGAAACCTGAGCAGAAGGGGTTTGGACAATCAGGAAAATGGATTATCTCTCAAGCAGAAGTTGTAAGGTGGGGTGGTCTTGATTAATGGTCTTAATACGGGACACTTCCATCTCTCCACGCTATATCCTCCCCATTTGGCTGGTTGTCTAATGTCAGGTTCTTCAGGGTGCCCAGATAGCCGCTATAGTTCCAGACCCCACATGCTAACGACACTTATGAGGTGGAAGCAGAGCAGGAACAGCTGTCTCTAGGGCTTTTTTTTTTTTCCTTTTTGTCTTTTTTTTTCGTGACCGGTAACGGGATCGCAACCCTCGGTGTTGCGCCCGCACCGCGCTCAACCAGTGAGCGGACCGGTCTCTATATGGGATCCGAACCCTCGGCGGGAGCGCCACTGCGCTCCCAAGCGCCACACTCTACCGAGTGCGCCACCGGGCCAGCCCATAAGGCTTTTTTTTTAAGAAAGACAAAAACTTTACTGGAGGCTTCTCCAATGTACTTGCCCCACGTCTCCAGAATTGGATGACGTGCCATTTTCAAAACCATTACTGGTGAGGAGGAAGGAATCACTGGGCTTAGTTTAGAGTAATCAAGATTTATACCCTGGGGCAGGGGAGGGATAGAGCATTAGTCCTGGAGATAGAAGACCTAAATCCAAATTCCGACTCCACCACTTTGTAGCTTAACTCCAGTAACTTCATATGATCACTTAGTAGCTTGATATGAATAATTTAATGTTAATAACATTACTGAGCCTCAGTTTCCTCATCTGTAAAATGGGCTCAGCGATAGTGCCTGCTCTATAGACCTGGTGTGCAATCATTTAAAACATCTAGTACAGTTTTTGCTATATTTAACAAATGCTATTTTCTTTTCTTTCTTCCTTCCCTTGATTTGAACACTAACCGAGCTGTCTTTTCTGCTTTTAAGCCTCTTTTCTCATGTCTGATGTTTATGAAACTTTCTTTTAAACCTAAATGTAGGAATTTACATTTATCCCTTTTACATGTTTTCAGCCCATTATTTAAACCTGTCAAAATGTTTTTGAATCTTGATCCTGCCATCCTTTCTATTAACAATCCCTCCGGCTTTGTGTCAACTGCAAATTTGATAAGTGCATCTTCCGTTCTGCTTCATCCAAGTTGCTAAGAAAAGGGTCGAGGCGGACAAGGTCAAGGGCTGAGCCTTGGAGTGCTGTTGCAGATGCCCGCTGAGCTGACATCAGCCCACCCTGCCTCCTCAGCTCCTGCACCATCAGGCAGGCAACACTTCGCCTTCTTATTCGGGGTCTGGGCGGCTTTGACAAATGTCTTACTTGCCAACTGTGCCTTTTGTCAAAGGCACCCCCTCGTCCCTCCTCACCTAGTTGTCCCTTCAGGATGGGAGCTCAGTGGGGCATGGCTCAGCCTTATGAAGTCATGCTTTCCCTTCTGTAAGTCCTTACCCTTAGAAATTTGCCAGCGATTGTCATCAAACCTGCCAGCCTGTCGTTACTGGGATTTAATGTTTTGTTTTGTTCCAAAACTCAGAATATGGGCTGTCAATAACTCAGCGTTTTTTCACTCTATAATCCCTCAAAAATGCCTGCCAGGAGTTTCATAACTGTCCCTGAGCTTCTTGTCCTGGGATCTTCTCCAGAGAAGTGAACGGGAAAGACCAGACTTTCTCCAGCTTCACATATGTTGAGTCCAGTTTCCTCCCTTCCCCTCCCTCTTCCATCCCCTTTTTCTCCCTTTCTCCCTCCCCTCTTTTCCTCTTCCCCTCTTTCCTCCCTCGTCTCTCCCTCTCTTCCTCCCTCTCACTCTCTCTCTCCTTTCCTGAGATAAATACTTTTAGAGTTTTTTTCCCAATATAAGACATATTCTTTATGGAAAATTTGGAAAATATATACCTCTGAGACATTATCCAACCTACAATTAAGTATACTCTCTTCCTATTTTCTAGGCATAATTTGTTTTAGATAGTTGTAAACATACGATCATATAATTAAAATGTATTTTATAAATATTTTAAAATATGATGTGGGGCCGGCTCCGTGGCTCTCTCGGGAGAGTGCAGCGCTGGGAGCGCCGAGGCCGCAGGTTCGGATCCTATATAGGGATGTCCGGTGCGCTCACTGGCTGAGCGTGGTGCAGACCACACCGTGCCGAGGGTTGGGATCCCCTTACCGGTCAAAAAAAAAAAAAGAAAATGTGATATGCCAGAGGTTTTCTAATATAAAGGTGATACATGAAAAAGTAGTACATGCTCATAATAGAAAATGTGCATGCTGTATAAGCAAATTTGAGTACTGTTATTTGTTTGTTTATTTGCTGAACATGTCAGCATGCATTTTCCAGGCTCTTACAAACTCTGGAGGGTTTTGATGACTTTGTAAGAGTGCATAGAGCAGATGCTCCATAGATTGCTTAAATAGTCTCCTGATTGGGGTCCTCCTTTTCTTTCCAATTTCTCATTAAACAACACTGAAATGAACATCTTTGTACACACACACTCTTTTTCTCTATTGAAGATTACTTTCTTTGGACAGAATTCCAGGAATGCATCAATTCTCTCTTAACTGTGTTTGTTTTACCCTTTTGGGTGTGAAAACCCTGCTCTGTGACAGAGACACTTGGAGCAAAGTAAAGAGTTGAGGTGCTCTGCTTTCTCCTACCAACAGCACCATCATACCCCTGCACCGAGTGGCAGGTCTTCTTGCTCCTGGTATAGCTCAGGAGCACTTCAGGTTGTGGACGACATGGGTTTTGCGTGTTTGCAAGCTTTCCTGACTTGAGTCTGGGTCCACCCTCATCTAACTGATTTTTATCCACCATAAAGACATGCTTAGATAGGTCTTATGAGGGTAGATTCTATTCTTTTTCTCTTCATTCCCCAAATTCTTTTGCCAAAGGAAAAAAAATCTCCCAATGCTTCCAGAGAAGGCCTGGGGAGATGGAAAATAGTCAGAGGCTTCCACGACTCATGCCTTCTCCCACAAGACTTTATCGTCTTGGGCTGAGTTTATGCCTTTCTGGGATTCCTTCTTCACTGTCACCTCAGCTGGAGTCTGACCCTCACCATATCCAAGAAAGGGCTGACATTATCTGTGCCGCAGCTTCAGGGTGGAATCAGAGGCTTGGGCTGGGCGGTGGGGAAAACCCTCCTGGCTGAGCTGACCCAGAGCACCTGGACAGTGGTGAGGCTGTGGGCTTAGCTGGGCTGTGTGGGTGGCTGTGGAGCAAGAGTTCTGTCCATGGGTTCCAGGCGACCTGTCCCAAAGGACTTGGGCTCCACTGATGCTGACCACCATTGGGGTTATGTCTGCCACCCTGACACTGGACTGACAGCTCCCCAACCCCCCAGCGCTCAGGAAGGAGACACTTTACACCTTCCCATAGACTCTCGGTTTGTTCACAGATCGGTGACCACCACTGCCACTGCCAGGAAGAACACAGACGTTCCAGATGGGCTCCCAGACAGCACAGAGGGGTGGCATTTCCTTGGACAATGGAGAATTAGGGAAGGCACACAGGTCTTGGCAGGGCCGTGGTATAGGGAAGAGGCAGGCAGAGGGGCAGATAAAGGGGAGTAGGAGATACAGACAGGGCTCCCTAGCAGAACCTGGGTAGAAAGGCCCGACCACGAGCAGCGGTGGATGGGGAGCCATGCTTCCAGCTGGATTCCCACGTGGGTTCCACCAGTTGCCCTCTACATGACTTGAGGCACATCGTTCCATTCTCTGAGCCTCAGTTTTCTCACTGTGGCAATGGGGAGGGCTGAGACAAGGAGTGGGGGACTGGCCAGTCTGCAAAGCTCCCTTTACCTCCATCTCAGGGTCTCCCGTGCCTGGTGGCCCCTCTCTGCGTGGCCTCTGGGGCAGCTCCCCCAGTCTCCCCAGGCCTGCCATGGTGGCCCAGGGACTAGTGCCCATTTCTTAGATGTAACTGCCTGTTACATGAAGCCGCTCTCTACCAAGCTGGGGCTCTGGCAGCTTTATTATAAGTTTATTACATGCTAATTCAAGCAAATAAATTTGCCCCAGCTGTGAAGCAGAGGAGATTAATAACCTCAAAGATTACTTTGCTGCTTTGATGAGTTTCTTGAGCAGAGTATATTTAGGAAGAGCAACTAGATTAGTCAAAACCCCTTTTAATTATTAGTGACACTGTGCAAACGACTCTATACGACTGGAATACCAACTACTTAACTCCCTGACCTTCGTATTCAAATAAACACATCTTATTATAGGAACATGCCTTCCGAGTCCATACACCATGGCAACTGCTGGCCTGAGGACCTGGCAATGGGACAGCTGGCATGTGGACTCCATTAAGGATGGGACGACAGCCTTAAAGGTGTACATCCCCCTTTCCCTGTCTTCACCCCTGAACTGGCTCGGGACCACAGGAAATGTTGTGGATGTCCTGGAGCTAGAAAAATCAGTTCTCAAATGAGGGGAAATGACTTATCTGAAGTCATGCAGTGAATTAACCACTTGGCTTCTACGGCTCTGCCACCTGGATCGTCCACTGCAAAATCAGTTTTGCAGCAAGGGGCTCCAGTGGAAACTGTGAAGGTGACCAAATCCAATCCCAGGGACCCTTGGCTTCCTCTCAACTCCCACCCCTACCCAGGTATAGGAGACCTTTGCTTGGCTCCGCCTTAGCACTCTGTGAAGCTTCATGGAGCCTTGAGCTGCTTGGAAATCCCACCTACCTGGGTTCAGAGAATGAAGGGTAGAGGAGTCATTTAACCAGGGATGCTGCCAGGGACGCTGAAGCAGTACCCCTTATGGTGATCCCCTGCTGCACGGCAAAACCAGCACAAGACTCTTGCCTGGCTGCCATCCCTGAATTCTAACAATGAGCCCACGGAGAGGGCACTCCTCCCCTGTTTTCTAGATGAAGAAACCTGGGCTCACTCGTCTACCTGGAAAATACCCCCCCCCGGTCTTTCCTGACTCAACTCAAGTGTCACCTCCTTTGTGATGTTTCCCTGCAGGTCATTCCCTCCACACCATTCCCAACCTGAATTACACTCAGTCATGCTGATTTGCTTATGGATTCATCTCCCTTATTCTAGAGCCCCTCACAAGCAAGAACTGAGCCTCTTTATCTTCATGTTCCAAGATTTTGGCTGAGAGCCTGGTCTGTACTAAGTGCTCAACCAACAAGACTTGAAATTGTTCTGGTCATTTGGGCACGCTATGCAAGGCCATCTGTCCCAAGTCTGACCCTACTGATTGGCAATTTGGAAAAAAATAGCCTTAGTTCCCTGATACTATTCAACAACAATTTTAGGTGTAAAGGGGGGGGGAAGATATGGAAAAGAACAGCAGAAAATAAAGCTGAACACGTATCTCAGTTCAAGTGGAACATGCCTTTCTCAGCATAGAAACAAAGGCAGAATTCATAAGAGATAGATTTGACTACGTAGAAATTCAGATTTTTTTCCATAGGCTACATATAGATTTTTCCTCATAATCTGTCTGCATATATTCCTGGTTGGCCACTTGATTTCATCCCAAACTTAAAAAAGTATCATCAGGGTGAAAAATTTGCTGGCAGAGATGCCTGTATGATATGAAGTTTTGGCTTATGATGTGGAGGATGTAACAGTTTCCTCAATATCTTATTCTCTTCTTCCTTTATTAATGGAACCCCAAATTTTAGCTGAGTACCTGCTTTGAGCAAAAAATTATATTCCCCAGTTTTCCTTGTACTTGGCTGGTCAATGGGATATAAATGAAAGTCATGCGTGCAACTTCCGGGTCCTTCTCTTCAAGAGAATTGGCCTCCTCTTCCCCTTTTCTCCTTCTGGCTGCCATGGGATGTGATGATAGGATCTGGGGCACCTGTCTAGATCAGATGATGGAAGAAGACATGAGTTACGGGTACTGAAGTGACAAGATGAAAGGAGCCGATGTCCCTGGCACAATAGAGCCATCACATTAGCCCTAGAGAGCAATTAAGTGAGAATTCTATATTATTGCTATTTTAGGGTCTTTGTTACAGCATGAATCCTGTATTCTAATTATGGAACACTTTAATGTGAATAATCGAGAATTGGCTGGAGTGGTGATATTGCAGAACCTCAAGATCTGGTGCCTAGGTGCTGCGCCCGCGCCTCGCTCAGCCAGTGAGCGGGAACCGGTCTGTATGTGGGATCCGAAACGTCGGCGGGAGCGCCGCCGCGCTTCCCAAGCGGTGCACTGTAGCAGTGCGCCACCGGGCCGGCCCAGAAACTGCTCAAATTCTAATAGATTGGAATTTAAAGATTTATATTAAGATGGCTTGTTTTGTAGATATGACTTTGGAATCACACAAATATTTTTAAATTTTTAAAACAAAATAAATTAAAAAAACTAATCCATAACCATTTTTTAAAAAATCTAAACTGTGAAACAAAATGAAAGAAACCTATGTATTCATTGGTATCATAGCATAATTACACAGAAAGAAACTATTTCAAGTGACTTAAAGAGAAATTAATTTGATTATTATCCCAAGTGGGATAGACTCTAACAAAAACAACTGCAAAAAAATTCTTGAACTGTTTATCAATACTCACATTAGTTGTGATAGTGCTAGTATTGTTAATCTGAGACTGACTGATATATGGTAAAGGAAATGAGTAATTATGTTGCTTATTGGGAATTGGGATATCCAGTGTGAAAGAAAGGATATAAACATGTAGGACTGATGAGGCTAAGAATAAGCCCTGTTATCTGAATCTCAATTGGAAGTATCAATATGAATTTAGGAGGTATGTCATTATTTTCTAGTTCTGTCCATGCCCTTCCTGTTCTTTATTCATTGCAAAGTCTTGGGAACAATACCCAACCCACCACCAGTGAACACCCCTAGAGAACAGATACAATTACCCAAAAAATGGGGATTTGGACTTTTTGGAGAAATGATGGATTCCAGTTATGGGGCACAAAGTGTGCAAGATGAGCCTGGAATGTCTTGTCACATCAGAAGCCATCAAAGATTACTAGGTACTAGCAATTGAAGAGGCTCCTACTGGCCAAAGATGGGACAATTTGATCATCAATAAAAATAACTGCAATGGTTTGAAACATCTCAAATATGTTTTAATTCATGAGTTCATCATAATTTTTTTTTCCTTTTTGTCTTTTTTCGTGTCCGGCAACGGACCGCAACCCTCAGTGTCGCGCCCGTACCGGACCGGGACCGGCAACGGGATCGCAACCCTCAGTGCTGCGCCCGCCCCTCGCTCAGCCAGTGAGCGGCTGGTCTGTATGTGGGATCCGAACCCTCGGCGGGAGCGCCGTCGCACTCTCAAGCGGCGCACTGTAGCAGTGCGCCACCGGGCCGGCATCATAAATTTTTTAAAAAGAAGAACCACTCGTTGATCTCTCTTGGAAGATGTTGGGGAATCTACTCATTATGTTGAAAACTGGCACATAAAGAGAAAGCGTCAAGCACCTGCCTTTCCTATATGAACCGCAAGGTAAACAAATGGTTGGCGAGGAGTGTTTCTTCATATGAAGAATGAGAAATAAAATTAGAATAACATCACTTTGCAACCCTTAATGAAATAGACAACAAGTTATTATGTGCTATCTGATAGAAGAACACAGCAATGTCTATGAAGTTTTATTGCCAAAAAGCTGGGACTGAAGCTTATCAAACCTCCATATTTAATTATCAACGTCTTGTGAAGGAGAAGGAAAAATATATTTAAGGACAATGTGGAAATTCAGTCATTACAATCCAAGCTGTGAAAAGCCTACAGAACTAAGAACCCAACCTTTTCAACACTCAAGGTAGGTGTCTGTGTGGGGGTACAGTAGGAGTAGGGGCAGTGGCATTGGTGGCATCAATCCAGCCCAGAGTGTGAGAGACTGATGGGTAAGAATGGTGTCCCCAAATGGGCAAAAGAGCTAAGTAGGCATTTCTCTAAGGAAGATATACAAATGGCCAATAGACATATGAAAAAATGCTCAACATCACTCAGCATCCGGGAAAATGTCATAGGAATTTTAATGGGGATTGCATTAAATGGTTTGGAGGTTCCTTAAACAGCTGAAGATAGATCTACCATACGACGCAGCTATCCCACTGCTGGGAATATATCCAAAGGAATGGAAATCATCAAGTCGAAGGTATACTTGTTTCCCAATGTTCATTGCAGCACTCTTCACAACAGCCAAGAGCTATCAACCCAAATGTCCATCATCGGATGAGTGGATACGGAAATTGTGGTATATCTACACAATGGAATACTACTCAGGTATAAAAACGAATGAAATACTGCCATTTGCAACAACATGGATGGACCTTGAGAGAATTATATTAAGTGAAACGAGTCAGGCACAGAAAGAGAAATACCACATGTTCTCACTTATTGGTGGGAGCTAAAAATAAATAAATTCACACACACACACACACACACAGAAAACTGGGGGGGGGAGAAGATATAACAACTACAATTACTTGAAGTTGATACGACAAGCAAACAGAAAGGACATTGTTGGGTGGGAGGGAGTGGGGAGGGAGGTTTTGGTAAGGGGCAACAATAATCAACCACAATGTATATTGACAAAATAAAATAAAAAAAATAAAAAAATAAAGAATGGTGTCCCTATGGGCACAGGCGGCAGCAGCCCAGGGTGGGGTATCAAAACCCAAGCACGGTGAAGAGAGTGTCTGTGTGGCATGCACAGGGGGTTAGAGTCCAAGCAAGGTGAGGAGGTGTCTGCATTGGTGAGTGGTGGGTTGTCAGAGCTGGGGGGGAGTGGAGAGGGAATCTGGTGACAGTGGGAGGTGGCAACAGTGGCAGACCAGCATGGGGTGGTGGAGCCTGAGCAGGATGAGTAGAGCGTCCAGATGGGGGGAACATCCTGGCAGGGGGCACAGTGGGGCACAGGGTGTTGGAGCCTGAGGGGGCTGAAGGGTCATCTGCATGGGGATGCAGAACGGGCATCTGCATGGGGATGCAGAAGGGGCATCTGCATGGGGGTGGGTGACAGAAGCTCATGTGGGATTTTAAAGCCAAAGCTGGGTAAGGAGTGTCCATGTGGGGGTCCTCAAAGATGGTAAGAGATTGGTTACGTATTTGGGGTCACTCTGTAAGTAAATATGTTGAGGATAATGGGATCTCTGTCAGAGAGGGAGTTACAAATCTGGACCATGGGAAAAAGAGAATGAACTCTGCGGTGCTGAATTGGAATTAGAGGTGTTAGTGTGAATCCACGTTTTTCAATATGTGTTTGTATGTACATATAAACGTAAACGTTGGTATGAACGTATGTGAATACATATACATTTGGTGCATGTGTGTATGTGTGTTCTTTTGCTCTGTCCATTGAGAGGGCCTAAGAGAAGCAATATCTCTAGACCAATGAGCACGCCTAGTGCCCATATCTTAATTTCTACATACCATTCTCCACTGAAAAGGAGAAATGGATGATTCTAGGACTAGGGCAGGAAAAGTATAAGATGAGCCTACAATGTCTTGTGTGAGAAAAAAAAAAGTGCTCTGATGGGGACATGTCAAAAGGACACAGAAGCCAACCTGAGGGGCTCCCACTGGCCAAATGTTCCCCACAGGGAAAATTGGAATACAAAAGTAAATAATGATAATAACCAATTTAATCATTTAAAGGATAATCTATGAATCCATAAATTTCCCTTAGAGTAAAATACCAACTAATAAGTGTAGAAGGAAAGATACAATTAGAAAATCACCATTTGGCTACTATCATAGTAATAATTAATTCAGCTAGTAGATTATAGTTGATGCTAAACTAGTGAGTGAAAGATTGATGAGACTGATATATTTACTAATTGCAAAGAACAAAGAATAAATTTGCGGTGGTACAGACTACCAGAACCAACTTAATAAGATCAAAGTTACAGTCGCTGGTAACAGGACAAATGGAAATTGTGTACCACGAGATAAAATACGATGAGAAAAACATAGCATCACTTCTGTGATATTCCTGCTAAATTAAGGCATCACCTGACTCCAATCATAAGGAAACATCAGAAAACCCAAACTGACGGACTCTGAAAAGTAACTTGCCTATAGTCTTCTGAAGTGTCAAGGTCATGAAAGTCAGTGAAAAACAGGGCAACTGTTCCAGATTTAGGGAGACTAACAAGACATGACAATTAAATGTAATGCCTGATCCTACACTGCATCTTTGGCTCTGAAGGACATTATTGAGACAACTGGTGAAACCTGAATAGGTCCATGGATTATACAGTAGGAATGAATCAGTGTTAATTTCCTAATTTGGATGGTTGTATTTAGGTTATGTAGGAGAATGTTATAGGAAATACACACTAAAGTATTGTGTGTGTGTGTGTGTGTGTGTGTGTGTGTGTACAGGGGATTGCTTGTGGTGATAGGACATCATGCCAGCCATTTGATCTCAAATGATTCAAAGAAAAAAGTTCTTTACTATTCTCTCACAATTTGTTTGTAAATTTCAAATTTTTTTTTTCCTTTTTGTCTTTTTTACTGACCGGTAATGGGATCGCAACCCTCTGTGTCGCGCCCATACCGGGGACCGGCAACAGGATCGCAACCCTCAGTGTTGCGCCCGCACCTCGCTCAGCCAGTGAGTGGGAACCGGTCTCCACATGGGATCCGAACACTCGGCGGGAGCGCCGCTGAGCTCCCAAGCGGCACACTCTCCAGTGCGCCACCGGGCTGGCCCGTAAATTTCAAATTATTTTAAAATAAAAAATATCTTTAGTATTTAAAAAAAAAACCAAGTTGTTCATAATGGCCAAAAAGTGAAAACAGCTCAAAAGTTCATCAACAGACATATGGATAAATAAAATGTGGTATATCAATACAATGGAATATTATTGCTAATAAAAAGGAATGAAGGACTGATTCACGCCACAATATGAATGAATCCTGAAAACATTATGCTACATGAAAGAAGCCAGTCACAAAGGACCACATATTATATAATTCCATTTATATGAAATGTCCAGAACAGACAAATCTATAGAGACCAGAAAATAAACTAGTGGTGACCAGGGGATGGGGAAGGAGATAAATGGTGAGTGAACGGGTATGGGGTTTTTTGAGGGGTGACGAAAATGTTCTAAAATCAATTGTGGTGATGGTTGCACAAATCTATGAATATACTAAAAACCATTGAATTATGCACTTTAAATGGGTGAATTGTATGGTTATGTGAATTCTATCTCAGTAAAGCTATTACCAAAAAAAAAAAAAAAAAAAAAAAAAAAAAAGAAGCGAACAAGATGTGCATAGTTCACTTACATATAAATTCCATTGTAATCCTAATCTGTGAGATTTATTTGGGAAAAAAATGAACCATCTACCAAATTAATTAAATTCAACATGTATTTGTTGAGTGCCTATTTTTTTTTTTACCAGATTTTGTGCTGGGAGCTTGAGTTTTAGAAATAGAAGACACATGCCACCTATGCCCTCTGGGAGCTCAGACAGGAAAGCACCTCCACTGCTAGAGAATCACTGCTGCAGCAGAAGGAAGCCCAGGGTCTGTGGAGCGCAGGAGAGGGGCGTTCTGTCTGACTGGGGCATCCTAGACCTGAGCTGAGAGGCTGAGGAGCAGTTCACCCAGTGGAAGAGGATATTGTAGGGAAAGGGTTTTGCAGGCAGAGGAGTTAACACGAATCACGGGACAGAGACCAGGCACTGCATGGTGTGTTTGGGAAAATGGTAGAAGGCAGGTGGGAGGAGCGGGCAGGCCCCCAGCATGAATGCCACAGTGTGCCAAGGTAAAGGGAGGCCCCAAGGAGAAAGAATCCACCTTGCAGTCAGGACGACAGCAATAGAAGGTCATTTTCAGCTTCCAGAACGCTGATGGGTGTACGGGGATTATGAAACAACCGACCGATGGTGCCCACTGGAGCAGAGCAGGAGGCCACAATCCTGAGACTGTCTGTCCCTGTATGGATTAACTGGCCCGCCCTGGCCTCCTGCTGGACTTCCCAGGCTCGGAGGCTCCTCTGTCATTATGGATCGTTCCACAGAATTCATCTGCCAGCTCAGTTCCCTGGAGCCTGGCTGTCACTCGATTCCCCTGGAAGTCAGCGGCCATGCGGTGGAGGGGGAGGGAGAGCAGGTTTCAGGGATGGATCTTCTCTGCACAGAGCTCAGGTCCCACTCCGCACTCCAGCTGGCAGTGCCAGCCTCTCCCTGACCAGAAGACAGGTTCCGAAGCTGTCAGGCCAACTTGTCTCACCTTGGAAGCTCCAGGGAGAAGGGGAGAAGGGGAGGAGATGAAGGGAGGCAAATAAAGGGTCCCTTTGATTCTCTGCAGGAGCACAGCTCAAAGTTTCCCAGGTCAGGAGTGGGGTGGAGGTGAGGGCGCAGGGCACTGGAGGAGTTGGTGTCTCAGGACTTCTAAGCAAAGATTCTGAAGAATATTTACCTTCCATGCCCTTCTTCCTCACAGCAAAGCCTATGGGGCCCTTAGAAAACCTGACCTGTCTCATGGTGGCATGATTCCCGTTTCATAGAAGCAGCAGCTGAGGCGGTGCAGAGAGGTTAAGGTCAGGAATCTGGCTTCAGACCCAAGAACAGCTGGTTCTGAAGCCTGCAGAGTGCAAGGTACAGGACAGGCAGACTCTAAGATCCTCCCAACTAAGCGGAACCAAGAGAAAAGTCCTGGGAATTCGAAAGCCATCAACAGGCCCTAAAGGCGTCAGAAAGTGCTGCAGAGTGGGTGGGCCTGAGCTCCACCTCAGGAGTGGGCTGAGCAATGGTTAGGTGGCCCATTCATTCATTCATTCCATACATTTTTACGTAGGGCCTACCATGGGCCAGGAACTGTTCTCAGCTGACCTGCACTCTTGCAGGGTTCAGGTGCTGGGGACACAAACTTAAATAAACTCTGTGTGGTCCTTGCCCTGAGACTGGGAGGGAAATGGGCATGTACCCCCAAATGCAGCAGCGTGTGTAGAAGTGGGCACTGCACTGAATGAGGGGCAGGTGAGGGTGGGGGCTCCCCCGGGGAGGTGGCAGGGCTCTCAGGCAGGCATTCGTTGTCTTTAGAATGTAGTTCCATCCAGGGTTTGCAGGGTTGCACGCTTGATTTATCAGCACCCTGAGAGTGTGGGTCTTTGCACACTCACCAAACACACAAAATGAAAGGATGGTTCCAGGGGGCCAGCCCATTGGCATCACCCAGGACTACTGGGATTAAACCAGAAGGCTTCTTCGTACATTTTTAGTCAGAATGAGGGGAGCTGGATGGAGCAAATGTTTAACTGCATGAGATAGGTTGAGGCATCTGTCCCCCAATGGAAGGTCTGAGCATAGGATGAGAATACCAGAAACCCATTGTGGAGCCCTGCCCCCACCTTGCAGATGCCCAGACGATTGGCTGTGACACTTGACATTTATTGTTGAAGACTCCTTCTCCCCAAAGGATGAGCAGTGGCCCTTGAGACTCTCCTGTGTTCTATGCTTTCATGGTGAAATGATGCTCCTCTCTGCCCACCTCCCATCTAATAGTTTGATTCCTGGAGAGAGATCTTGATCCCTTCATTTGCAAGCACTTCAAGAAAGCCTCACAGTAACTAATCCTCATATCCACACACCCAATAACCAATTCATCAAATGACCAACTCCACCAAATTTGCCAAATTTATTCGCACACATTCACACACACACACACACACACACACACACACACACACACACACACACACACACACGTACACTCTCAGCCTTTCACCACACATTCCTTCATCACACTTGATCTAAAATGGTGTGGCTTATACAGCCTTCTCCTGCTGCCAGTGTCTCTACTACAGATGAAATAGCAGGCTCGGCAGTTTCAGGGATCCAGCACTCCAGGGCTCTGGGGCCTTCAGACTCCCCTCTCATCCCTCATCCTCCCCACTTTCCACTCTCAGCTTCCCCACCCATCTCCCCATCTCCACTCCATTTTGCCTTTAGTCTGGCTTTAGGCTCGACCACCTGGCCAAGCTGTGTGCTGATTTAAAGCTGACTTTCCTCAGCAGAGAGTCCCCATTACCGCCCAGAAACTTCTATCTATGGTGACAAAGCCAAAGTCAACAAAAAGCAGGTGACTACAACTCCATGGAAATCCTCAAAAGCTATTAAAATGATTTGATTTGGCACGAATGGCAGAAAACTTTAAAAATAATTGTAAGAAGTTTCTAGTAATCCTGGCAGATTAGACATTTGGATGATTGGTCATTTGGCATATTGGGCTGCTGCTACATGGAGTTGACAATCCCTGGATGGACATGGCAGGAGGGTGGGTGGGGAAGGCAGCCAGAGAAGGGGCCATCTGAGTGAAGGAAGAGTGGCACGTCTATCCCGAGGCCACCTGTACTCAGGATTCTCAGCCTGGGGTGTGACTCTGGTGCACCTCCAATTGTAAGGCGATTTGTAAAGAAGAAGAGTTCCAGCACCAAACTATCACATGCCCTCTGCCTATCAAACACCTGAGACCTTCTCAGGAGTGGCACTGTCATTCACTTGCCTTCCCATGTACTTTCCAGGGAGACCTAACCACGGAGTTACAGCTCTCAAGGGGGAACTTGGTCCCAAGGAGAGAATTAGGTGGACAGATGCAAACCCATCCTTCTGTGGTGGGTGCTGTGTGAGAAGTGTAGGAAGAGGTGAGTATGGAGGATTTAGGCATTGTGGGGCAGGGAGGCCAGTCAGTTGCAGGACTGGTGGGACCTGTAAGGTTTCCATGGCACCATTTGTGTTGTAGAAGTTGGGGTCCAGGGTGCCAGGCTGGAGTGGTGGTAGGTAATGAGGCTGGAGCAGCAGTGTCTGGATCAGAAAGGTCTAGAAGCCCTCCTAGGGGATTTGGACAGTAGCCTGTGTGCCTGTGTTTCTCAGTTCTGTCAGACCCAACACCCCCATATATAGAAACATGTTGTAATGCCCCCTTTACTAGCCTGAAAGAAAATCCACAAATAACATACTTTATGCACATGTGTTTTTAAAAAAACTTCAGTATAATGTTCAATCTGTAATATGAAGGAGAAATGTAATGTAAGCAATTATATATAATACAATAATATAAATAATACGTATTTTAATATGTAATATGTAAATACTTGGGAATGACTATGTTAGAGGACTTACTGAAGTGGCCAGATGCTTGCTTCTACACATGCGATCGATCACAGTGAATGTGACATTATAAAGGCAAGCTGATACCAAGGTCATTTGCCATTGGTGACTTAATTTTTGGAAATGGCAAACAACTCTTGGTAAAGTTCTGAACAGCACAAAGCATGCTCTTCCCTTCTTCCCTTCATTTACATGATAGTTACACTCTGCAAAAGTCACTATACTGCAATTATGCAAAAAATACTTGGAATTGACTGTCAAATAAAATTGGACAAAAGGCCCAGATGACTATAGATTGGTTTCTCGTTTACATGAATATTATGTGGGACCCTTGAAGGCTACGAGGGACCCAGGATAAGCTGTACTGATGAGGAATAGCCCCACTCATTTCAGACATCCACCTCTGGCCCTGCCCGTTAAATGGTGGCAGGACCTTCCCATCTCTGTGACCACCAAGATGCCTGCAGAAGTTTCCAAATGCTGATGCTGAGAACCTCTGTGGGCGTGGGAAGCCAATAAAGGGTTTGGGGGGCAATGACATGGCCAGGCTTGCAGTGCAGAATATCCCCTCTGATGTCAGCAGAGGGGTGGATGGGGCAGGGGAGGACACCTGGTGGTTTTTGCATCTCTTGGGAGGTCAGCAGTGGGAGGACACAAGGGGTAGGTCCCCAATCTGCAGCAGAGCCTGGAACATACTCTGAACTCCTCAGATCCTCAGACACATAGATCACGGATAGGTACGGGTGGGGGTCAAGCGAGGATGGGGCAGGGGGAGGATTTGGGCTCTGGCAAAAAGAGATATTTACTTTGGTCTACAACTCCACAGAACCAGGACTATTGAGTCATTTGATAATGGAGCCTTTGGCCCTGTCCTTAGGCCCTGCACCGGCTTCGTTACAGTCCTCACCCCACTATCCTTCCATCCTCAGCTCCAATGTATAGCCTCACTTCCCAGCCTTTTCTCTCCTGAGGAGGGGAAAGGGAATACCCAGTGGAGTCAAGTACGGCTGCCCTGTAACTCAGACCTGGACCTTTTTTTTTTTTTTTTTTGGATTATACATATTCATGGGGTGCAGAGCTAACTGTTAGCACCTGTGCCCAGGATGTGATGATCAGATCAATACTATCAGCATACCCACCATCTCAAATTGCAATTGTTCTCCATGTCCCCCACCCAACCTCTTCCCACCCCACTTTGTTTATTTATTTCTTAGGGCTGTAGGAGCTGCCCTGTTGTCCTGCTCCTGTCTACATGTTTGAGCATCTCCATTTCCTCCAGTCAGCCAGGACAGTAGGGGTGAGGGCAGAGGTGCTGCCTTCAGGTGGTTCTCAGGCTGACTTCCCAGGCTGGCCCAGTGCCACCTGCTTGACCCTGCTGCTGGGGGAACCTAGAAGATTGTCTCTGGCCCTAAATGGTACTGCTCTAACAGCCAGGCCTTCTTGCTTCTGACCACTTGCCCCTGTTTCCACATGGGGATGTATTCCAAGAAATATCTACAGCCAAATATCATTGAAAGGTGATGGAGTTTGGATGTGTTGTCCCCTCAAAAACTCATGTGGAAATTTGATCTCCAATGTGGCAGTGTTGGAAACTGATTGAGTCATGGGGGTGGATCCCTCATGAATGGATTAATGCTCTCCCTGGGGGAGGGGGGAGTAATGAGTGAGTTCTCACTCTATTAGTTCCCATGAGAGCTGGTTGTTTATAGGACCCTGGCACCTCCTCTCTCTCTCTTGCTTCCTCATTCTCTTGCTTCCTCTTGCCATGTGATCTGCTTGTACCTGCCGGCTCCCTGCCACTTTCTGCCATGAGTAGAAAGAGCCTGAGGCCCATGCCAGATGCAGCTGTCCCAGAATCGTAAGCCAAATAAACCTCTTTTCCTTATAAATTACCCAGTTTCAGGTATTCTGTTATAGCAACACAAAACGGACTAATACAAAAGGCAATTTAAATCTTTCCTGAAATGTGGTATATCTACACAATGGAATATTACTCAGCTATAAAAACGAATGAAATACTGCCATTTGCAACAACATGGATGGACCTTGAGAGAATAATATTGAGTGAAACGAGTCAGGCAGAGAAAAAGAAATACCACATGTTCTCACTTATTGGTGGGAGCTAAAAAAATAAACAAATTAATTTACCCACATACACACACAAAAAAAACTGGGGGTGGGGAAGAAGATATAACAACTATACTTTTTTGAAGTTGTTACAACAAGCAAATAGAAAGGACATTCTTGGGGGGGAGGGGAGAGAGGAAGGAGGGAGGGAGGTGTCGGTGATGGGCCATAATAATCATATACATTGTATATTGACAAAATAAAAATTTAATGAAAAAAAAAATAAATAAATAAAATAAATCTTTCCTGAAGTGATTCAAAAAAATTCCAAAGTGGTGATTTTATCAAAACTTTCTTTCAAGAGAGAGTGGGGGGGAGAGAGAGAGAGAGCCTGTCTTAGTCTGTTCAGGCTGCTAAAAAGATGAGCATAGAATGCGTAGCTTAAAATTGCAGTTCTGGGAGCTGGCAAGTTCAAGATCAAGACGTTGGCAGGTCCAGTGTCTGGTGACGGCACTTCCTGGTTCATAGAAGGTGACTTCTCGTGTCACCTTGCATGGCAGAAAAGTGGCAAGGCGGCTCTCTGGAGTCTCTTTTATAAGGGCACTAATCCCATTCACGAGGGCTCCAACCTCATGATCTAATCACCTTCCAAAGACCCCACCTCTAAATAACATCCCATTGGGGATTTAGACTTCAACATATGAATGTGGGGGTGTTGGGAGGAAATGCAAACATTCAGACCATAGCAGAGCATGTGGGCCTCTAGATGCCACAGCTTCTACCTCATTAGGTTCTGTTATCCCCATTTCACACACACGCTCACAGTCGTGGGAGCTGCCTCCTGACATACTCTACTTTCTCTTTCGAAATCCAGCTCTTGTCTCTCTCCTCGCCCCTCACCTTACATACCTATTCATTTCTCTTTTACCTATTAAAGGGGATTCTGTCTTGGGCTCTTGGGCCTTTCCTGGGCAGGACAAGTCTCCCCCTCATCCTTTACTTCAAATCTGCTCAACCGAGGCCCAAGTTGGCAAAGACCAAATTCTCCTTGGAAGGTGTGGGAACAGGCTGCCATGTCAACAGCGTCATTCACTGAACATGGTGATATTAGCCAGGTTAGACCTCGCATCTCACCATGCCACCACATGCCCCCTGCACACGCAGTCACACCTGGACTCTCACAGAAGCATCCACCTACGCTGTTTCCACCCTTTTCTTCATCTAGTTCTTTGATGGGCACTTTTACACTTCTTCAGTATCAAGTTCTGATATTCATAACCATGACTCTGATTAGTGCAAGACTTCAAAGCACCTTTTGAATCATTAAAGAAAGATTAAATTACGTTCAGGATAGTTTCAGTATTAAGTGTAGCTGAGCTAATTCAGATTCTTTGAAAATTGGCAATACGATAATTTCTACTTTACACAAGCCAGCATATTCAGATTAAACCCATGTAAAAGCCTGCCTGAGCTAGATCAGTCTGAATAGGTTGTGCTCACAGGAGCCCATGAACACACAGGCACTCTGGGAAAGAAGCAGAGAGCTGGAGTCCCATCCAGCCAAATGCTGTCACTACCCTGTAAATCTCCTGGAAATTCGAACAGCCGTTAATGTGTCCGATGTCGTAAGTGACGCTCTCATAATCACTCTCATCTATCTGGGCTTGGCCATGGACGGGGTCATTTGGTTAATGCTGGATTCCATCTTCATTGCTTTGTAACTAGTTTTTAATCAGTGGTGATTGCTGAGCTGGGATGCTGCAGGCCAGCTCGCTTGCTCTTTCCTCGGAGAGTGCCCACCGATATGTCACAGCAATTAACCAGAGACCTGCAGGAGAGGTGGCAAGGGCAGCAGGAGAGCCAGGCCGGTTGGTGCAGCCACATGTCCCATCCCTCCCCGCGGGGGTCCCCAGCCTCCATCCACCTTTGGAGGGCTGGCAAAGGACATCATCAGACAAAGCAATGCCCTCAAAGGGGCATCTGTTCCAGCTGTTGTCTCCAACTTGGCCAGCCACTTAATCTCCCAGGGGATTGAGAAAATGACCAGTGGATCAACCACTCTGAAATCAATTCTGATCATCAAAGAAAAATTGACCACCAACTGGAAGTGATAAGAATCTTGTGGAAAAGGGTATAGTATTATACCCTTTATAAAATTGTAGGTCGTGATAGCTGAGGAGGAGAAGACAGCACATGGAAGTGTCCCATTGACTTGAGGGAAGCAAAGTACAAGACATACAGAAAATACATATAGTCATTTCTTCACCTTACAAGACTCTGAAAGGGAGGATGGTGGGAGAAGGTTGGAAAGCTTTTACAAATGCACTTCTGATTGGGCAAACTCAGATGATCCTGCTGGGGCAGAGGCAGGGAATGTCCCTCACAATCCCAGGGATGGCTGAACGAGCGTACTCATATCAACTCCACACACACACACTCACACTCTCTTTCTTCCTTGTATATATTTCTAAAACCTTATGCAAGAAACTGAAGAGTCACCTCTGAGGAGAGGCACTGGGTGGCTGAAGGATGGGGTGAGAGGGAGACTTTTCTCCTAGTATCTTTTGAATTTTGAAACTCATGACTGTATTGCCCATTCAAGTGAATACATAAAAATGAAATAAAGTAAGGAACATTTGTCAAAGATGGAAGGAGGAGCACAAATCCACGGGAGAAAGGAAGAGGGCAGCTCAGATGCACAGGAATAGACCCGAGGTGGCTGGAGTGGCAATCGTGTAAAATGCACCCAGAACTTGCGAGACAGAAGGCGTTTGTAGGAATGTGCAGAGTGCGATGGAGATCGAGAGAGGCCAGGCCTGCTGCAGGGGTACTGTCATCAGACGACACTGGGGCCGTCTCGAGAGCCTGGGGAACGTGGGAGCGGGGCGAGGGATGACTGGCTGGGGTTCCAGGAAGAGAAAACAGGGCATCACCCATCTGAGGCCTGGGATGGGCCAACTAGCCACTGGGGAAGGGGTGTTCCCTGATGGAATGTCCTGGTGCCCCACAGCATGCAGAGTAGGGAGGAGAGGGCAAGGGTGGGAGGAGGGTCTTCGATAGTGGGTGGGACAAGTCTGACTTCTGCTTTACGTCGCCCTTTTCCACATCCAGCCAGGAGCAGGGGAAGTTGCTCCTGCTCAGAGGAAGGGGTGGACAGGAAGCTCCCTGGATGTCTGACCTCAGCCTAAGAAGTGGGTCCAGTTTGTATGATTTGCTGACTGAAGAAGAGAGCCTAAGATATGGGGCCAGGTGACAAGAAGGCGGGTGGGCAGAACTTTGCTGAGAGCGTGTCTGTGGGAGAGTGTGACAATGAGCAGTGAGAGTGAGCAGGCATGCTGGGGGACAGCGAGGGGCAGTGAGCAAGGGGAGACTGGGTGTGGATGTGACGGGGTCTAATGCAACACTTCCCATCTCACTCTCACCACATCCTCTGAGGACCTACTATGGTCTAGGCCTGGAACTGACTCCCCGGCTCACAGGAAAGCTGCAGAGATAGCTCTGAGCCTGATTCTCCTAAGTCAGAATGCTGCTTAGTAAACTGCTCGTGCATGTCAAATGAGCAGACAAGATATGCAATGCAGAAGAGGAGAGAGTCTGGGGTGAGCCAAGAGTTTGGAGAAGATGGATGGCTAGGACTGGACACAGGCAGGGAAGACAGCTGACCATATCACCTCTTTACTCAATTCCATGTACCCTGTTGCCCACTGACCAAATTCTGAATTCTTTAACATGAACTTCCAGACTCTAATCTCAGGCACTAATGTGACTTTTGGTACATAGTAGGTGCTCAATGAATGTTGGGTTGCTCTCATTCATGGTCTATCTTGAATGCAGAGAGGGTTCCTATTGGGGAACTGTGCCGGTCAGTAAGCTACTACCTCTCAGCTCCACGCTCAGCCTTTCATATTTGGCTGTGACATTGCCACGGCTGGATTCATGTCAGGCTCTGCCAGTAGGAGGCGCTACAACAGGGAGGGAGGAAGGATATTCTTCCTGTCTGCTCCCGGTTCCAGGCCCACTGCCTCAGCAATGGGTCTTCACCTGGTAGCAGCAATAGGTTCCAGTCTCCAGCTTTTTTTTTGAGGTTACTGTAGACTGGATGTTTGTTCCCCACTCCTCCCGCAATTGGTATGTTGAAGTTCTAACCCCCAGTTGGGCTGTATTTACAGATGGGGTCTCTAAGGAAGCAATTAGGTTAAATGAGGTCATAAGAGTGGGGCCCTGATCCGACAGGATTAGTGTCCTTATAAGAAGAGACACCAAAAAGTTCTCCCTCTCTCCATGCACACAGCAAGTATAGGCCATGTGAGGACACAGTGAGAAGGCAGCCGTCTACAAGCAAGAAGAGAGTTCTCACAAGAAACTGAATCGGTCAGCACCTTGATCTTGGACTTCCAGCCTCTAGGAGTTTGAGAAAATAAATGTTGTTTAAGCTACCCCATCTATGCCTGAACAGACTAATATGGGGGTACCCTTAGAATCATGCTCATGATGCCCCCCAAAGGTTTTTAACCAACTAATTTCTTATACTAATTTATCTCTGTTCACATAACTCTGTTCCTGATTTCCTGATTAGACCCCAGCAGATCCAGAAACTGTTAGAGAAAGGAAGAAATGGTGCCTACTAATCAAGGGCAGGGGCCTTCAGGCGGAGGAGCTGGAGTCCGCAACTGTCTTCTTTGCCTTACTACACTGGGGCTCTGCCCTGAGCCTCATCTTCAGAAAATGGAAAGCAAGCCCTGGGTGACAGCATGATCCCTGCAGCACCACTCCAACAAGTACCCTAGTCCTCACTTCCCATGGTTCCCACGTCTCTAATTCCTGGCCTCCAAACTGTAATAAACCCATACCCGACATAAGTCCTAATGTTTACTGATTTAGTCCCTGTGAAAGACGCAGAGCAGATGGCAGAGAGGGAGACTGAGTCACACTCATTAGCTAAGCCACACAGCTAGTTAGCTATAGAAGCAAGCCTAGTGCTCTTCCCTCCAACATGCTATCCCATCCCACAGACCCAGAGGCTCCCTGCCTCCTCCCTGCTTTATATTAAAAAAGCATTAGTTCCCTCACTATTAACGTGTTATGTGACTTTTAGCATGTTACATTTCTCTGAGACTTGGTTATCTCATTTATTAAGTGAAGGAGGTGGACTAGATGTTCCCAAATGTTCCTTTCAGCTATGACATGCTGCATGATGATTCTTTCCTCAATAAAACCAAAGGGTTCAGTTCATCGAAAGAATTTCCATGTTCCATGCTCAGCTTTTCATATGACATAATTTTAGCACTAATATTCAGTGCAAATCCACTTATTCATTGCATGCATTATTAATTATTCTTAAGCATTAACATAGTATTCATTGCAACTGAAGATGTGCACATTGATTAAAACCAGGGGTGAGGCAAACGTGCCTATGAGTCTGGGACTGGAGTTAACCTGTCAAGTCAGGGAATTTGTGGAAATAAACAGTTTGGATAAACCAAAAAGAGGCCAGGGATTCCAAGGCAGTGTTGTGTCTATCTTGACCTGCCCACCCATCCAGGGTGTTGTAAGGATCTGTGACAGCCTCAGCGTAAACATACTTCGAAAGTATGTCTTAATTTTGTTTGCACTTAGCCTTCTCCCTAAAGTTATTTTGCCAAAAAGTGGCAAAACTGCTGATTATTCCCTCCTGCAGTCTGGAAAAGCATTAAGCATAGCCTGGATTTTATTCCCCGTGAAACAAAAGCCTTAATCTTCTGGAGGAGGGAAAGAAACCATCCTGGACCCAGACCTTGAGGAATCTCCTACTTCCGGGGGAGAGGCAGATCACTGACACCCAGGGACAGGGTACTAAGGCACAGATACACAAAGAAGGCCTAAAGCTAAGAGTGAAGTAAAAACACTGAGGAAAAACCCTCTGGCAACTCAGCTTCTACTCTAAGAACAAGATAACACTACAGAATTTGAAGTTGGTGGTGTACAAATCTATAGCAGCAAAATCCAAACCCAAGTCAACTTTTGACTAGATTGACACAAACACCTACATCAGGGGTAAGCAAACTTTGTCTTTAAAAGGCCAGATAGTAAATATTTTAGGCTTTGCGAGTGAGCCATATGGTTTCTTTTGCAACTGTTTAGCTCTGTTATTGCAGCATGAATACTGCCATAGACAATATGTAAATGAATATATCTGGTTGTGTTCCAATAAAACTTTATTTATAGACACTGAAATTTGAATTTTATATAATTTTGTGTCACAAAATACTATTCTTCCTTTGATTTCCATTTAACCATTTAAAAATGTAAAAAACATAATGTAAAAAAAAAAAGAAAAAAATTTAAAAAATAAAAAAGAAAGAAAAGTCTAGAAACCATTCTTATAGACTATAAAAAAATAGTCAATAGGCCTGATTTGATCCATGGGCCACAGTTTGAAGATGCCTAGCCTAGCAGAATAAAAAGTGTGCATACTTACACTAGTCTGTATTGTTCTAAAGATGATGTTTGCCTTTCAGTCAAAAGTCATGAGGCACCAAAACATACAGATTAGTGGGACAGAACAGAATAGAGACTCCAGAAAGATCCACACACATGGTCAATTAATTTTAGACAAAGGTACAAAGAATTAAACAGCAAATGTATATTCTTTTCAACAAATGGTGCTGGAAAAACTGGATTTCAAGATAAAATAACCCACTGCCAAGAAACAGAGCAATCAACAGAACCAGATTCAGATATGACTGAAATGTTGAAGCTATCAGACAGGGAACTTAAAATAACTATGCTTAATATGTTAAAGGCTATAGTGGAAAAAATGAACAAAATACATGAATAGATGAGGAATTTAGTAGAGAGAGGGAAACTACAAGAAAGAATCAAATGGAAATGCAAGTGGAAAAGAAGAGTGACCAAAATGAAGAATATCTTTGACAGGATGGTTAGTAGGGTTGACACAGTTGAAGAAAGAATCAGTAAACTTGAAAATAGGTCGATAGAAATTACACAAATTAAACACAAAGAAAAAATGTAAAAAAAAAAAAAAAAGTATCCCGAAGGTATGGAACAACATCAAATGGTTGAACATACATGTGATTGAAATCCCAGAAGAGAAAGAGAATGGGGCAGAAGAGATATCTGAAGAAATAATGGGTTAGAATGTCTCCAAAATAATGAATGATACCAAATCACAGTCAGAAGAAGCTCAAACAATCTCAAGCAGAATAAAGTAAGCAAAAGAAGAGACAGAGAGAGGGGGGGGGGAAGCATGCACACATCTAGGTACATTATATTCAAACCACAGAAAACCAAAGCTAGGATAAAGGAAATAGAGGTAAAATTTAAAAAGAATAATAGTAGATTCATCACTGAAACTATGCAAGCCAGAAGATATCTTTAAAGGACTGAAAGGAAACAAAACAAAATCTGTCAACACAGAATCCTATCCCTAGCAAAAATATCTCTCAAAAGTGAAAGAGAAACAAATAGTTTTTCAGACAAACGAAAACTGAGAATTCATTACCAGCAGATTTGCCCTATAAGAAATATTAAGGAAAGTTCTTCAGTTGAAGAAAATATGGCACCAAAAAGACACTTGGGTTTACACAAAGAAATAAGGATTTCTGGAAATTCTTATTCAAATAAAGGTATATATAAAAATTTTTTTGCTTATTTTTAATCCTTCTAAAAGATAATTGGCTATCTAATCCAAATTATTGTAGGGCCTAAGGAAGAAATAATACTAATTCTACATAAGCTCATCCATAAAACAGAAGAGAAAGGAACATTTCTCAACTCATTTTATGTGGCTGTCATTATCCTGACACAAGATATAGAAATTAGAAGAAAAATAGTAACTGATCAAATTAGCATAGACACAAACATCCTTAACAAAATATTAGCAAATTAAATCCAGCAATATATAAAAAGGATAATACACCGTGACCCATTGGGATTATATTGGAAATGCAAGGCTGGTTCAACATTTAACAATCAATCAATATTATCATTATATCAGTAGGTTGAAGTTAAAAAATAATATGATCATTTAAATATATTCAGAGAACATTTGACAAAATTAAACATCTATTCATGATATATGCTCGCAGCAAGATAAAAATAGGAAGGAATGTCCTTACAAAATAAAAGACATTTACAAAAAACTTACAGCTAACATTGTACTTAATGGTGAAAATGAATGCTTTACTCCTAAAATTGGGAATGGGTTAGGGATGTTCGCTGTTGCCACTCCTGTTCAACATTGCACTAGAGCTCCTAGCCAGTGCAATAATGACAAGAAAAATAAAGTCTTATAGATTAGCAACAGACAGAAATAAAACTATTTGCAGACAGTATGATTGTCTGCATAGAAAATTCCAAAGAATTTACAAAGGCTGCTGAAACTAACAAGTGAGTTTAGCAAGGCTGTAGATCAATATACAAAATTTTATATCCATATATGAGCAGTAAACAATTGGTAATTGAAAAAAAATTTAAAGCACCATTTACAACATCACAGAATAATATGAGATACTACAAATCTGTCAAATTATGTTAAAGATCTATATGCTGAAAACTATAAAACACTGGCAAAATAAATAAAATCCAAAAAAATGAAGATATATCCCATGTTTATAGATCATAAGACTCAATATTGTTAAGATGTCAATTATCTTAAAATTGATCTATAGATTCAACACAATTATAATAAAAATCCTAGCCATACTTTCTTGTAAGAATTGACAAGCTCATTCTAAAATTTATATGGAAAAACAAAGGAACTAGAGTAGCCAGAACAACATTGAAAAATAAGAACAAAGTTGGTGGAGTCACTTTACCTCATTTTAATACTATAAAGATACAACTAAGACAGTGTGGTATAGCCAAACAAAGAGACAAATAAAACATACAGATTAGTGGGACAGAACAGAATAGAGACTCCAGAAAGATCCACACACATGGTCAATTAATTTTAGACAAAGGTACAAAGAATTAAACAGCAAATGTATATTCTTTTCAACAAATGGTGCTGGAAAAACTGGATTTCAATATGTGGGATAAAAGAACATAAGAAGATCCTTGAGCCATACCTTGCACCATATATACAAGTTAACTCAAAATGAACCACAGGGCTATGGACATTCTCCCCTGCCTGACAAGGCAGGAGCATGCCTGGTGACCCAGGCAGGAGCCATGGGCAGCTGACCCCCCTACACAACTGAAGGCAGAATCATGCCACAAACACTGCTTCCATGTGGGTGGTCCACCACAGCCACTGCTGCTGCAAGAGCAGCTCACTGCCACAGGAGCAGCCAATGCCACTGTGCAGGTGGCCCCCCTCCCACTTGACTGCTAAGGAGAGTCACCAGTGGAGCCTGGGAAAAGGGGAGGAAGTCTCTCTCCTCAAAGCCCACTCCAGATTAATAGAAGAAACAACTGCTCTATCAGATGACCAGACATCAATGTAGAGACTCTAGAAATACAAAAAACAAGAAAATATGACACCACCACAGGAATACAATAATTCTCAAGCACCAGACCCCATAGAACAGGAAACCCCTCAAATGACTGAAAAGGAATTCCAAGCAACACTCTTTTTTTTTTTCCTTTTTGTCTTTTTCCGTGTCCGGCAATGGATCGCAACCCTCAGTGTCGCGCCCGTACCGGACCGGGACCAGCAACGGGATCGCAACCCTCGGTGCCAAGCAACACTCTTAAGGAAACTCAATGAGATATGAGAAGACTCAGTTAGACAACACAATGAAACAAGAAAAAATATCCAGGATATAAAGGAGGAAATTTACAATGAGAATAATACCTTAAAAAGGAAGGTAGCAGAACTCCTGAAACTGAAAAATTAATTCAATGAAGTAAAAAACACAACTGATAGCTTAAGTGGCAGGTTAGAGCAAGCAGAAGAAAGAACTTCTGATCTCAAAGATGGTCTTTTCAAAATAACCCAGATGAACTAAAAACAGGAAAAAAGAATTTAAAAAATGAAGAAAATCTAAGAGAGCTAGGAGACAACCATAAGCACACAAACATATGAATCATGGGTGTTCCAGAAGGGGAGGAGAAAAGGAAAGGTGTTAAAAACCAATTCAATGAAATAATAATGGAAAACTTCTTAAATATAGGGAGAGACATAGACCTGCAGATCCAGGAGGCTCAAAGATCCCCAAAGAGATTCAATCCAAAAAGATCCTCTATGAGAACATTATAGTTAAACTGGCAAAGTTCAAAGACAAAGAGAGAATGCTAAAAGCAGCAATAGAAAAGCGTTGTCACCTATAAGGGAGGCTTCATCAGACTAACAGCAAACTTCTCAACAGAAACGCTACAGGCCAGAAGAAAATGGGATAATACATTCAAAATACTAAAAGAAAAAGACTGCCATCCAAGAATACTCTACCCAGTAAGGCTATTCTTCAAAAATGAGGGAGAAATAAATATGTAATTCCCAGACAAACAAAAACTGCTGATTCACTACCACATGACCAGCTTTACAAGAAATCCTCAAGGAAGTCCTGCATTTGGAATTTTAAAAATGATAATCACTACCATGAATGCAGAAGAAAGAAAAAAATCCACTGGTAGAACAAAACTGCAAAAATGAAAGAGAAGGAGACTAAATCTTACCACCTCAAGAGACTAACAAACATCAAAGACAAACAATAAAAGGTGAAGAAAGGAACAAAAGATATTTAAAATATCCAAACAAAAATCAATAAAATGCCAGGAAGACAATACCTTTCAATAACAATCCTAAATGTAAATGGATTAAACTCCCACCCAAAAGAGACAGACTGATTGGATTAAAAAGCTAGACACAACTATGTGTTGCCTTCAAAAGACTTATCTCAACTGTGAAGACATGCACAGACTAACAGTGACAGGATGGAAAAAGATTTACCATGCAAATGGAAACCAACAAACAAGCAGGGGTAGCTATTGCTATATCAGATAAAATAGACTTTAAACCAAAAACCATAAAAACAGACACAGAAGACCAAATATAATGATAAAGGGATCTCTCCAGCAAGAAGACATAACAATCATAAATATATAAGCACCCTTGGATCACCCAGATACATAAAGCAAGCACTACTATACCTAAGGAAAGAGATAGACCCCAATACAATAATATTTGGGGACCTGAACGCCCCTCTGTCAGCACTGAACAGATATCTAGGCAACAAATCAACAGAGAAACAGAGGACGTAAACTACCCTTTAGACCAACTGAACCTGGCAGATATCTACAGAACATTTTATCCAACAACTATAGAATATACATTCTTCTCATCAGCACAGGGAACATTCTCCAGGATAGATCACATGTTAGGTCACAAATCAAATCTCAACAATTAAAAAAAATTAAAATCATTTTATGCACCTTTTCAGACCACAATGGATTAAAACTAGAAATCAACAACAAGTGAAACTCTGGAGACTATACACATATATGGAAATAGACAACATTCTCCAGAATGTCCTATGGGTCTAAGAAGAAATTAAACAGGAAATCAAAAAAATTTCTTGAAACTAATGAAAATAAAGACACATCATACCAAAACTTGTGGGATACTGCAAAAGCAGAACTAAGAGGGAAGTTTATTGCAATAAATACTTATATCAAAAGAATAGAAAGATTTCAAATAAACAACACTACACCTCAAGAAACTAGAAGAAAACAGAACAATCCAATCCCCAAATTAGTAGACAGAAAGAAATAATTAACATCAGAGCACAACTAAATGAAATAGAGATCCCAAAAGTGATACAAAAGAACAATGAAAGAAAAAGTTTTTTTGAGAAGATAAACAAAATAGACAAACTATTAGCTAGGTTAACAACAACAACAACAACAACAACAACAACAACAACAACAACAACAAGATGAAAGAAGACCAAATAAAAAAAATCAGAAATGCAAAAGGAGACATTACAACTGTTTCCACAGATTAGAGACTATTATAAACAACTGTATACCAACAATTTTGAAAACCTGGAGGAAACGGATAAATTTCTAGATACATACAAACTACCAAGACCGAACCAAGAAGACGTAGAAAACCTGAACAGACCAATAACAACCAATGAGACTGAAGCAGTAATCTACAGTTCCAACAAAGAAAAGCCCAGGACCAGATGGCTTTACTGCTGAATTCTACCAAACCTTTTAAGAGGAATTAATACCAATTCTCTTCAAACTATTCCAAAAATTGAAACAGAAGCTATCACCCTGATCCCCAAACCAGACAAAGACACAAGAAAAAAAGAAAACTACAGGCCAATATCTCTGATGAACATTAGCACAAAAATCCTCAACAAAATATTAGCCATCAGAATACAGCAACACATCAAAAAAGTTATACACCATGATCAAGTGGGATTCATCCCAGGTATGCAAGGATGGTTTAGCACATGGAAGTCAATAAATGTGATACACCGCATCAACAAAATCAAGGACAAAAACCATATGATTATCTCAACAGATGCAGAAAAAGCATTTGACAAAATTCAATATCACTTCATGATAAAGACTCTCAGTAAATTAGGTATAGAAGGAAAGTATCTCAAAACAATAAAAGCCATATATGACAAACCCACTGCCAGTATCATCCTGAATGTGAAAAAGCTGAAAGCTTTTCCCTTAAGAACAGGAACAAGACAGGGATGCCCACTCTCACCACTCCTATTTTACATAGTATTGGAAGTATTAGCCAGAACAAACAGGCAAGAGAAAAAAGTAAAGGGCATCCAGATGGGAAAAGATGAAATCAAACTGTCTCTGTTTGCAGAGGACATGATCCTATATACAGAAAGACCTAAAGACTCTATCAAAAAACTCTTAGAGCTGATAAGCAATTTCAGTAAAGTTGCAGGTTACAAAATCAACACAAAAAAATCAGTAGCATTTGTATATTTCAATAATGAACTAGCAGAAAACAAAATCAAGAAAGCAAGCCCATTTGTAATAGTCACCAAAAAAATAAAATACCTAGGAATCAGTTTAATTAAGGAGATGAAAGATCCCTACAATGAGAACTACAAATTACTGCTCACTGCTGAAAGAAATTAGAGGACATGAAAAGATGAAAAGGCATACCATGCTTTTGGATTGGAAGAGTAAACATTGTGAAAATGTCCATACTACTCAAAGTGATAGATTCAGTGCAACCCACAACAAAATACCAATGACATTCCTCACAGAAATAGATAAAACGATCCTAACATTTATATGGAAAAACAAAAGACCCTGAATAGCCAAAGCAATCCTGAGCAAAATAATTAAAACCAGAGGCATAACACTACCTGACTTGAAATTATACTACAAAGCAATAGTCACCAAAACAGCATGGTATTGGCATAAAAACAAACACTCAGAACAATGGAATAGAACAGAGAAACCAGAAATCAACCCACATACTTAGAGCCAACTGATCTTTGACAAAGGCATCAAGAACATACATTGGGGAGAAGACTGCCTCTTCAATAAATAGTGCTGGGAAAACTGGACATCCATATGTAGAAGAATGAAACTAGACCCGTACCTCTTGCCATATACCAAAATCAATTCAAAATATATTAAGGACTTAAATATGAGACCTGAAACTAGCTATAAAACTCCTAAGAGAAAGCATAGGGAGAATGCTTCAGGAAGTAGGACTGGGAAAAGAGCTTATGAATAAGACCCCAAAAGCATAGGCAACAAAAGAAAAAACAAACAAATGAGATTATATCAAACTAAAAATTCTCCTGCACAGCAAAAGAAACAACTCACAGAGCAAAAAGACAACCCAGAGAATGGGAGAAGATATTTGCAAACTATGCATTTGACAAGGGATTGATATCCAGAATATACAAGGAACTCAAACAACAGTAAAAAAACAAGTAAACTGATTAAAAAATGTCAAAGGAGCTGAATAGACATTTCTCAAAGGAAGATATACAAATGACCAACAGACACATGAAAAAATGCTCAACATCACAAACATCAGGGAAATGCAAATCAAAACCACACTGAGATATCATCTCACACCAGTTAGACTGGCTATTATCAAAAAGATAAGGAATAGCAAATGCTGGCGAGGATGCAGAGAAAGGGGAACCCTCCTACACTATTGGTGGGACTGTAAACTAGTCCAGCCATTATGGAAAACAGTATGGAGGTTCCTCAAACAACTACCATACAGATAGAACTGCCATATGATCCAGCAATCCCACTGCTGGTTATGTACCCAGAGGAATGGAAATCATCATGTCAAAGGGATCCCTGCACTCCCATATTTATCGCAGCTCTATTTACAATAGCTAAGAGTTGGAACCAACCTAAATGTCCATTGAAGGATGACTGGATAAAGAAAATGTGGTATATATACACAATGGAATACTACACAGCAACATGGATGAACTTAGAGAAAATCATGTTAAGTGAAATGAGCCAAGCACAGAAAGAGAAATACTGCATGTCCTAATTCATAAGTGGGAGCTAAAAATAAATAAATAAATAAGTTAATTAAATAAATAAATTTAAAAGATAAAGAAATATACAACGATCAATAATTTGTTGAACTTTCAAAAGGAGAGAATGGAACTGAGGTCACTAGAGGAGGGAGAGGGGGATAGCAAGAAATTGGTAAAGGACCACAAAAAATGAATACATTGTGTAATGATAAATATAGTAATTATCCTGATCTGAGCATCACATATTGTACACAGGTATTGATATTCAACACCACACCCCCACAGATACGTACAATGAATTATGTTTCAATAAAAAATAAAATGGACCACAGACCTAAATGTAAAATACAGAACCATAAAACTTGTAGAAGAAAACATAGGAGAAAATTTTTGTGCCCTTGAGTTAGACAAAGATTTCTTAGATAAGATTTCTTAGATAAAAATCCCAATCAATAAAAAAGATTGATAATTGGATTTCGTATTAAGAAATTTTGCTCTTTAAAAGACATTGTTAAGAGAATAAAGGGACAAGCCAAAGATTGGGTAAAATCTTTGCAAGCACATATCTAATAAAGAACTTGCATCTAGACTATATACTCTCAAAACTTAACAAGAAAACAAGCAACCCAGTAAAAAAAACTAGGGAAAAGATTTGAACGAACATTTAATCAAGGAAGATATACAGATATCAAAGATGCTTAACATCACTGCTCATTAGAGAAACACAAATTAAAATCACAAGATACTACTACGCACCCATTAAAATGGCTAAACAAACAAACAAAAACAAAACCCCAAACCTAATGATACCAAGTGCTGACAAGAATACAGAGTCACTGAAACTCTGATACACTGCTGGCGTGAATGCAACATAGTGCAGTCACTTTGGAGAACAGCTTGGCTAAAATTAAACATATGCTTGCCGTAGGATCCAGTGTCTCAGTCCTAGGACTAAATTTACTTATTATAGTAAGTAAGCTTCATTTACTCAAGAGATATAAAAATTTATATTCACCGAAAACCTGTCCACAAATGTTTATAGTGGCTTTACTTATAATTTCCCCAAACTGGAAACAAATTGGGTATATCTATACAATGAAAGACCAACTCAGCAATAAAAACAAATGAACAATCTATGCACATACACTGATGAATCTCAAAACATATGCTGCGCAAAAGAAACCCGACGCAAAGAATTCATTCTGCTTGATTCCAGTTATATGAAACTCTAGAATAAACAAAAATAAGCTATAGCGGCTGAAAGTAGGTCAGTTGTTGTCTGGGACGAAAAATACCTGTAAGGAGCCCGAGAGAATTTTCGAGGTGATGGAAATGTTCTCTGTGTTGATTATGGAGGAAGTTACACAGGTGTACATATTTGTCAAAACTCATTGAATTGTACACTCAAAATAGATGCATTTTACTATATATAATTTATACCCCAATATGTTTGATTAAAAAAAATACTATTATTGTCTCTGGAAGGTGGGAAAGATTGTGGCCTTAAACCTATTATGTTCTGTGCTTACCTGAAGCCAGGTTCTCCCACAGGGACGTCACTGCCCTGTTGCCTCTTGACCACAGGCTCTTTGGTCATTTGTCCTCCTTTGGCATGTCCTAGCTCCCTTCTGCTCCTTCTGTCTAGATCATTGCTTACCACTTTCTTTTTCTATTAACTCAATTTACTTATACTTTATTATATTATGTTTTTAAAATAGAAATAGTTTTAAAATAAAAAATTAATACATTTTTTCTTGAAAAATGTAGACAAAGAAAAGAACATATTAAAAAAAATCCACATACCTCCACAATCATTGCATAAAGTCAATTCTCTCTTCCCAGGAAATTTCCTTGTACTCCTTTTTTTTTTACACAGTTAACTTTAAAACTAATTTTATTTCAGCTGAATATATAAATCCACGCTTCTTTTGAAGAATTAAAAATTACAGATAAAGACAAAATCCTCTTTGACCACTTACCTCAATTCTCTTCCCCATTTCACCAGTCAGGATGTAATTACCATTACCAGAATATGAATCATTCCAGCTTTTTAAAAATTACTTTTATTTTAAAAGTTTTGTTTTTAAAATATATTTGCTTATATTTGGTAGTTGGAAAGTGCAGGGATCTGATCCCTTGACACTGGTGTTACAAGGTGGTTCTCTAACTGAGCTGACTGAATAGCTCCTTTTTAAATTTCTTTTTAATATATTTGCACAATTTTTTTTGTAAATTAATAATATCATGCCTGACAGAATTTTTAGTGGAATCTTTAAGCCTTTTTGTTTGTTTTCCCCTTTTTTTGGATGTCTCTTCTATCTCCTTTTCTACTTTAGTCTTACTTCTCGCTTCCCCATCCCAGGAAACCCATATAAACAAACTAGAGTGTATCCCTTTCTTTGTGCTCATGTAATTACATATGTGATGTACATACATATATGAATCTGCACACAGATGCATATGGAGTTTTGTCAGTTTGTTTTGCAAAAAAAAAAAAATCATAATATGTGCCTTTTTAATAGCTCTTTTGCCTTATTCAACTTACTGCATAAATTCCTTCAAATCACCTGTTAGAGTTTGGGGTCATTTATTTTAAGGGCTGCTTAATTTTCTGTGATGTGGATGTATCATACTTTATTCACCTATTTCCCATTTTTTCAAAATTGATGGGGAATTCAATTGTTATTATGGAGCATATACCTTTCTTATAAAATTTATCTCTATTTTTTTCCTATTTCCATTACTAGCTGCTTATTACTGGAGAGGAGGAGGGCTACTGATTTTTGTATACTTATTTTATATTCAGCCACCTTACCAAAGTTTTACATCAATTTCAGTAACATTTTTTATGTATTAAGTTTTATTTTACTGGAGTCTCTTGGAATTTCTAAGAATAAATCATATATTTGTCTTTTCCTTTCAATGTTTATATATCTTATTTTATTCTTATTTCTTTCTTTAGAACCTCTAAAACTATTAACAGTGATAGCAGCACCCCTACAAGTTTCTGATTTTAAATGAAACAGGTTTTGTGTTTCACCATTTAGGATAACAACTAATGGTGGGTTTTGCAAGTAGTCTTTATTATATTGTATGTAATTGCTTTTTGTTTCAACTTTCCATCATGTTTTTATTAGGAATATTTTCAAATACTCTATCAGCATCTATCATTATGATTATATGGTTTTTCTCCTTTTGTTTGCTAATACAATGAATTCTGTTGCTAGATTTCCTGATATTGAAATATCCTTGCATTCTTGGAAGAAGCCCTGCTCAGTCATATATTATACTTTTGATACATGGTAGAATTCTATTTGCAAAAGTCATATTTAGAATTTTTGCATCTGAGCTTGTAAGTCTGTAGATGTATTTTTTGTCTTATTACTGTATTGGGTTTTGACATCAAAGCCATGTGTTTTATAAAACAGGGGAGCTTTCCATATTTTTCCATCATCTGAAATAGCATTGGAATTATCAGTTAGATAAAAACTCATTTGTGAACCCATTTGGATCCAGTCCTTTTGTCAGTATTAGATCTTTAATCACTCTTTTGGTGTATATTGTGGTAATGTTTGTTCTGTCTTTCCTGGCTTTGGTAATTTATATTTGCCAGGAAATTTTCTGATTACCCTGAATTTTTAGATTTGTTCCCATTATTAATTCTTTTATCTATCTGTGGTTATGTCTCCTTTCTAGTTCTTAATATTCCATATCTTTGCTCTTTTCCCCCCTTAGTTGAAGATATTTGTCTATTTTATTAGTCTGTAAAAATACACTTTTTGGATTTTTTTTTTTACTTTACTGCTTTTAGCTTCTATTAATTTCTTTCTAGTTCTTTTAGTTGCTACCTTCTACCTTATTAAGACTAATAATATGTTTCTTCACTGAAAAACATTGAAGGTATTTAAAGCTATATGTTTTCCTCCGAGTACAGCTTTTGCTGTATATTATATAGCTTTGGGTATAATGTGTGCTATTTTTATTTTTTATTAAGTTAAGTTCTCTTTGCATTTGTAATGGTTTCTGATTTTAAGTCTTTAGTTCTTCTGGTGATTGAGGCACAGGGTTTATCACCACTATATCTTTTTAATAGATTGTGTCTTTCATCATTACATAATATCTTGTTGAGCACTTGTAACCTTAAATTCCACCCTGTCTGATATTGACATTTCTTTTTTTTTTTTTTGTCTTTTTTGTCTTTTTCCGTGTCCGGCAACGGATCGCAACCCTCAGTGTTGCCCCCGTACCGGACTGGGACCGGCAACGGGATCGCAACCCTCGGTGCTGCCCTCGCGCCTCGCTCAGCCAGTGAGCGGGAACCGGTCTGTATGTGGGATCCGAACCCTCGGCGGGAGCGCAGCCGCGCTTCCCAAGCGGCGCACTACCGCAGTGCGCCACCGGGCCGGCCCTGATATTGACATTTCAATTCTTGCCCTTTTGTTGTTATTTGCCTGTCTTCTCTTTGCCTCCCTTTTCAGCCTTCTTTATCACTTGGTGTTTTTCTGTACACAGCATATAACTGGGTTTTGTTTTTTTTCTAAACACATCTGACTATTTTGTAATGGTAGAAAATTCGATCCATTCATATTTAGATAATGATGGATTCGCTTATCTCATTCCTTCCATCCTACTTTATGTATTATTTGCCTTACATTGTTGTTTCTTTTTTCCTTTTTTTTTGTTTTTGCTGATTTGTTTTCTGTTCTATTTTTTAGTGTATCTATGAAACACTAAACATGAAAGTAAGTTTGTTTTTCTCTAGTTTGGTATTTTTCTGCCTTTTTTGGTACATTTTGTTGGCTCAGGTGGGCACTTAGGCTAGAGGCCCCATTCCCACCCTCCTAGACACACTTAACACTGATGCTGACCTTTGTTACCAGGCTTGAACCCAGGGGCAGCAGGATGTCCTGGAACAAGATTTCATCCTGACACTCAGCAGTTGTACAACTAAGCGTGAATTTAATGCTCTTTGAGCATTAAAATGTAGACAGTCACACGACACACATAAGACTAACCAGATGCATGGGATCTCTCTGGTGCTCCTGCTCCCTGCTGTCTCCTTGGGCTCCTGGGCTGGGTTAGGGCCTCACCTTCCTTTTAGCTGAGCCATCAGGAGGAAGAAGATGGCCAAGATGGCCTTTTTCATGGCTCTGGCCCACTCCTCTCAGAACTCCTAGAAGGGATTTCTCAAATCAGCTCTCATTGGTCTTTCATCTCTATGGACGGCAGGGATTATATTCTCCTCTCCCACCCTCAAACAATGTAATGAGACACTGGGGTGCTTCTGCTTTGCCTGTGGACACCCAGGAGGTGGGCCCAGAACCCAATGCTCCTGTCTGCAGCCTCAAATACCACGGGGCATCTTCCACTTTCTCCTCTAGGCCCTCAGTGTAGCAGGAGTGCCCATGAGATAAAGTGGGCATGAGCAGGGGACAGGAAATTGGAGGAGGAATCCATGAAGGCCATGTCCTGGGGACTTTAGCTGTGCCCATGATCTTCAGGAAGTGGCCCCAAGGACACTCTCAGGCCATGCTTCATCCCTCACAGATCTCTTGGCCTGGCCTTTTATCATGAAGGCCATGTCCTGGGGACTTTAGCTGTGCCCATGATCTTCAGGAAGTGGCCCCAAGGATACTCTCAGGCCATGCTTCATCCCTCACAGATCTCTTGGCCTGGCCTTTTATTTCCAGGGCTTAAGAGCTGAATAATCCCACTGGTTCAGATTATGCCTTGGCTGTTACCACGTTTCTGGGACTTGCCCTCCATGAACTGGATCTCAGTTCTGTTTTCTCTCAATTGCTTGGTATAGAGAAAGTGGGCAGTATTGGAGATGTCTATCTCTATGCCTTTAATTTAGTGATTGAACTTATTTCCATTAGACAAAACTCTGAACTCCATGAGGGCAGAGGCCTGGCTTCCTGATACCCGTTCAGACCCCTAGTCAAGGGTTTGGTGCCTTCTCCCACATGCCGCTGCTAACTAGCTGAGGCCAACAACCAGGAGAGCCACTTAGCTCCCTCCCCCCTCTTCCACCATCCAGGCCTGCAATCTCACAGGACTCTGGGGTTTATAGCCTGTCCACCCGTGGGTTCTGCCTTCCATCGTTAATCCACCCCACTGTGTGGCCTGCTCTTCCATCTCAGTGCATCTCTTGTCACTTCATAAAAATGGTGCCACAAGCTCCCTGGGGACAGGAAAGGGGCTTCTTCTCTTCTGCAGGCCAAAGTTTGTGATGAGGGGTGAGGGGAGGCAGGTGTGACTTGGTGATATTCCTTCCATAAGCCAACAGCAGCTCTAGCCCACTCCAGCCCTCCTCCGCAAGTGACAGAACACCACACCACTCTGTTCAAAACAGTTTATTTTATTTTATTTATTTTTTTTTGTCAGACAAACACATTGATTTCTGGACCACAGTAGAGGATGGAAACCTTTCACAAACTTATTTATTTGAAAATACAAATATAAAATTATACTTTCCACATCTGTGATGTGAGAGACTGCCATCCACATAGTAATTTTTTACAACAGGGCTTTAAGAAAGCCACACACAAAGACCTGAAAGATGCTTGAGATATATATATATATAGATACATATATATGTATATATATAAAAAAAATACTCACTACCAAAGTTCTCATCAGTTTCATACTAAAGTATAAAAGTAAGGGTGAGGTCAGCCACAGTGCTAGGGAAAGTTTTATTTAGATACATTTATGTCCACATGAAACGCTTAGACTTGCATCCTATTACATATGGAATTCTGAGTTTACAATACACCATGAACGGCAGATTGGCTAGCCCACGCTACTCAAGAGGACACTCACAGATTCCACACAGGATGGTACAGTATGTACAGAATACAGTAGTAGAGAGCCTTCTGGGAGGCTCTGGAACTTTTGTCTCTCTGTCCCCATCCCCCTCCCCCCTCACGCCCCTGCCTCCCAGAAATGAAATCCTGTTTGAGACAATACATTCTGATTATTTGATAGCCAAGTGATTGAATTAAGGGTGCTCCCTAAGAGGGGTGGGCTTTATTTATATGTTTTTGTATTTTAGTTTACTTTTTTTTTTTTTGGTGGAAAAAAAAAGAAAGAAAGAAAAAGAAAACAAAACATATTACAGTATTAAAGTATTGCTTAACTTCCAGCATCTCCTTGTGTAGTGTCTGGGCCCAGGATAGGGCTGAGCTGACTTCTGCTTGTTTTCTGCTTTAGGGTGAGAGTGGGGAAACCCAGCAGTCTCTCTTCAATGTGCCTGCAGTCTATCCCCCTTCTCTCCCTGCTGTCCCCCTGCTTTTGCCCTCCTTGGAAGATAGCCTGGCTTGTGAAAGCACATTCAAGGAAAAAAAATTCTCCCCTCCCTCACCCCCTCTGTCCGCCCCCCGTGTCTCCCTCTGTCCCTGCGTGCCACTTCCAACCGATAAAGAGAAGTATGAGTTAGTGTTTCTTTTGTAAACAATTTCATATGCAATATAATACAGAAAGCATGGCTGACCTTCAATAAAAAATGTAGTAAACTATATTGCTTTATTCTTGAATATGCTGCAGTGAGTGAATGGCAGAATGAAGCAGTGTGGTGGTGGTGGTGGAGGCTAAGTCCCTAGCCCTCGTTTGCACTAAAGATCAAAATAGGTTTTGTTTTTCTATTTGGAACCAAAAATAAATTTTTTCCCCCCAAAATCCCCAAATGAAAAAAACAACAAAAACCCCCCCCCCCTCAAAATCAAAAACCCCCAAAACAAAAACAAAACAAAACCGAAAACAAGAACTGAACACCTTTCAGGTCATTAGAACCAACAATTACCCAATGATTTTTATACTAGTCTAGTAAGATGTGTGTAACATTCACTGGCTGTGAATTGCTGTGCAGTGAAACATTAAGTTGACAGCAATAGAGCCATGCTACCTTAAAGTCCAAGCTACAAGTTCAAATTAAGATGAAGGTTATGAAGAATAAAAACACGAAGGCCTGTTGGGGCTTCGTTTGAATCAAGCCAATGAGCAACTGGGATAGAGCGTGAGGCTGTTTGGTTTTCCCAATGGGTGTGAGGAAGGCCACAAACCAAGTCTGCAGGAGCTCCTGGAGAGGAGACCAAAGGCTCGGTCATCTCCGTCAGCCCCACATCCAGGTAGAACCAGGAATGGGTCCAGGAGCTAATGCCACTCACTCTCCTCTGCTTGGGAGGAGAGGAGTTGGGGGTTCTCAGGCAGATGGATCTGGAAGCCAGAAAATCACCCAGTGGCTATTTTATAATTCCAGGGAAAAGCCATCAGCCAAGAGGGTTGCTCCCCCAGGGAAGGCGAAAGGTGGTTCCCATGTTCGCCATTGAGCTTAACTGAAACGAAGACAAGGCTGAACATCAGTGCTAAAAGAATTTACAAAAATCTTTCAAAATGGACTTCTAGATGAGTGGGGGGACTAACGTGAACCTTAACCTAGGTAGCCACATTAAAACATATCAGATTTCCACAAGATTTGTGCTATGGGCTACTGGGTCTCTTCAAAAGGTATATAAACATCTAAAACATATTCACACAGATTATCAATTTCTTCTGAGCATTCTTAAAAAAATATTTTTTTCTCTTAGTAAAATCATTTTAATATACCATGCCTCCCTCTTTTAAAAAATAAATTAAAAAAATCCAGTTTTGCATATCTAGCATTAGCATTTAAGGTAGTATGGCACTCCCCCTCACAGTGAGGGGGGTGGGGATCTACGAAATGCCCTAGAGTCTGCAGGCATTTTAACATTGTGAGACCTTGGGTTAGTTGAAACCACATCAGATCAGCAAAAATAAAATTAAACTTGAAATTGAAAAAAAAAAATTAAAGGAAAAAACTGCCCCAAAATTATTAGCATTTTTTTTTTTTTATAAATAAGAGAAAGTTCTATCCTTACTGGTCCTAAATCTGAATAACTATGTCTAATTTTTTTTTAAACCTTAATTACGTTATACCTATCAATATGTACTAGAAGAAAGAGGAGAAAAAAAGTCACTATACTAGTACCAGGACAACACGCTTACAGGATAGCCTTTTTATACATTATTAACAGACAATAATCAACAAATAGTTCTCTATGAGGTGATGGGGGGTGCAGAGAGAAAAGGAAGGGTGTACAGTACATCACCGACATGGACAAAAGAGTAATTAAATTCCCTAGTCTAGACACTGAATTTCTGGGAATTTACTGTCTTTTTTTTCCTTTTTCTTTCTTTTTTTTTTTTTAAATAAAACTTCTATTTTGTTATTCTATTACTCGAACAAGTTTTGATATTTTAAAAGCGCCCAGCATTTTACTTAACATGGTTGTTTGGAAATTTAAAAAAGAAAGAAAAGAAAAAAACAAAAACCAAAAATCCTTACCAAACAACCTAACGTTTTACTGGAAAAACAAAGAACATGATTTTCTTAAATGTTGTTGCTGTTTAATTAGAATTGAAAAAGGCTTTTTTTTTTTCTTTCTGAGTTAGCATTTTGGAATCTTTAGTCTGAAGATGCTTTTGCCCTACCATGTGTGTGAATGTCTACAATAGTCTACTTTGTTAGTAAAATTTATAAAAATAGGAGTGCAGCAGCTCTTTATAATAAATGTCGCATTCAGTGTCTCATACTGGCTGTGCCTTAAGTACCAAATTTATAAACGTAACAATTTAAAAAATATTAATAAAACGTCAATATCACATTTTAAAAAAGAAAAAAATATATATCCACACTACAATATGTTTTAATGCCATCTATTGAGTTGTCCTTCTATAGTTGCTGTTGCCGACCTATTACCAATATTTTTAAAAAAAGTTAAATTAAAAAATATCCTTCATCATAAGTATCTTTCCCCAACCGAGGACCATATATTATAACAGCCAAATGTTAAACATGTGCAAACAGGAAACTGTCAGTTTTTCCCACCAGTCACAGTGCAGTGATGTTTATACTTTTTATTTTTAAAATTCTGTTTACATCTACAATAAATTAAAAAAAAAAATTCTTCCATAGCCTCTCTGGTGATACTTGCAGCACTGAGGTATTAACAAAAATATATAAACCAAAAAGTTACTTTCCTAATTTGTAAATAGAAAGTGAATGAAGAAAAAGTTGTATTAATGAAGGCTTTTCCACTCCTGGCCCATGGGTCCCCAGATCTGGGGGTGGGGTGGGGAGCAGGGGGAGAAGAGAGGCAAAGTGTCCTAGGGACCTTTGGAGGTGCTGAAATGATTGGACAATAGAAAGTGATCAAATATTTAAAAATTAAGACTGAAAAAGAATGCCCCCCCACCTCCCCCACCCAAGCCAAACAGGTGTGCTTTGAAACTTTAAATATGTTAAATATTAAAATTGTAGCTTTGTCATTAAAAAACGTCTTGGGAAAAGCAGTTTTTCATATTTTAAATAAAAATCTAACTAGACGGTAACATTTGAAGCTGTGCACAGACGAGAGGTTAATAGGCTGGTAAGACACTAATACAGTTTCTTAGGTCTATCACACAGACAGAAAAGCTAAACAGTGTTCTAACTCGTCCTGGGGTCGTCCGGGCAGCTGGGTGTTCTTCAGTCTTGGAAACTGACTTTGTGAATGTTCCCTTCCCTCCTCCTTTCACAGAGCATCAAACTGCCTGGGACCGACTCCCTCACAAAAATATTTTTGATTCTCTCTTTCTTAATAGTTTCTATGTAGTTAATGGAATTGTTATTTACAACATTTCTTTAGAATTCACAATTTCAAAAAACCTTATAATATCACCTCTTTCAACAGAAAAAAAGCACTTATAGAAAAGGACACTCAAAACATTGTCGTCCTTACCTTATTGCCGAAAATAGATATACTTAGGTTAACAAAGAGACATCACAAAAAAGGAACCGCTACAGAGTCTGTGGTTGAGCCTACTACATCTCACTTCTTCTACAATGCAAAATAGAAAAGTTTCTGCCCACCTCCCGCTTCGTACTTCACGACTTCGCTTCAGTGTGTGCCAAAGTTCCACCTGAAAATTCACACAGTCTCAGAACTGGTACCAAAATATTGAGAGTAATATTACAATCTCAGCATCCTTTAAAAGTGAGAACAGAATCAAAACAAGCAAAAAAAATTTCTTTAAAGAAAAAAAAAAAACTCCTTAATATAACAATTATACTATGATTAGCTTTTAACTAGATATTAAAGCTATATGACTACTGGACTAAGTCAAAATCACTACCAAATGTGATTCAAAGAGATTTAAAAGGAGAAGGGGAAGAGAGAAAGGGAAGGGAAACCATCAAGAAAAACAAAACAAAACCAAACCAAAATCATGGGTTATATACACATTGAAAAGCTGTTGTCGTATATTACAGCAGATTTGTGAGATGATGAGATGTAGTCAACCCTCGATCCGAAGTGAGCCATCTCTGGTTGGGATGGGGAGTGAGGCTGGTGGGGGTCCAGGTCTGAGGATATCACCTAAACAAAGGGCCACTCAGAAACTTCGCCCAGTCTTGCCTGGACATCCAGGTATGCTCTGCAGGGCAGGGAAGGTCAGGTACGTCCAGAAGAGAACATAGAGTGGGGGGTGGGAGGAGAAAGACGTGTCAGACAAGTACACGACTTAGTTCAATGTTTTAACCAGAGCTTTTAAAGAAGGACTATACTGGGCTACTAAGTATGTGTGAAAATGGCCTGGCGAACAGCCTACTGAGATCACAGCTGGGGAAATCTGACATGTAAGCCCTGTCTCGTGCTGGAGAGAAAGTGGCTGTACAACTCATTTTGCTGATTTGATACAGTACTGTAGCATTCTGGACGTAACGGTGGGAAATGTCAGCAAATGTGGTCATGCGGGATTTTCGGCCGGATACTTTTTCTCTACGTCTGTTTCCAAAACTAAATGTTTAAAAAGACTTCTGCCTGTATTAGATACCCATCAGTGACTATCACTAATTGAAAACGCAAATTTGTATTAAAAAACCACATTATATTGCAAGCACTGAAGGTCAGCCACTTAAAACCAAAATATACAACAAATCACCAGCTTCGATGACAAGAAATAAAAATAGGCCCAGGATTCACAGACTTGCTAATTGAGTGCCCCTGAAGTGACTGTAGGCCCAGGCCCTTCTTTTGTAGATGGCACTAAATGTTAGAGGGTCACTTCTGTTAGGGACAAAGTATGTTTGACCAGCCCTTCCTAACTGCTGCAGAGCAACCTTGGGACTCACTTAGCTCAGTTAACCCATTTTGGAAGGGGGTGGGCTGCTACCTCCACTCTCTTGGCTATTCCATCCTTCTCCGGAAATTGAGTCCTACAGTAGGATGAGGGAGGATGGGCTGGGAGCAGCCTCCCTGCTCCCCACCTCCCTACAGAAAGGCTGCAGTGGCCTTGGAGGGTGTGGACCTGTGGGCAGGAAGCCCTGCACCACTTCTTTTCCAGGGCAGGGAGCACTGGCAGCCCAGCATCTGGCCTTCCAAGGATCTGCTGTGCCTGGCAGTTGTTTAATCCCCTCTTCATGAGACTCCACAAAAGACTGGAGCCATCTTCAGTCCCCAAGGTTCTTGGATATAATCAATCCTCCTTGCTCTCAGAGGAAACTTACTTCCCCTGGGCCCCCAAGCCCAGCTTCATTAGTAGCAAGTAGCTCTCCTTCAAACTGTTAGTGGCCTCTGGCTCTGGCCAGCGAGGGCTGGGTCAGTGCTTGAAGGGAAGTGGAGGCAAGGGGTGGGGACAATTCACACACATGGTTTATTTGGTTAAGAGAGGCAGTTGCGTTAGTTGACGTGATTCCTTAGTAGCAACATTAGAGAAACCCAGGAGATTCATGGCACTCAACTCAACCTAGTTCCCCAACTGGTCCCACCCTACAGGGTCCTGGCTCACTCAGGAGCTAGAAACAATCTCCCTCTGTATGAGAGGCGTCCTATTAACTGCAAACCCAAAGTGGCCACTTCATCTCTAGCCTTGCTGCTTCTATGTCCCAACTTCACAAGTGAACAGCTCTCATTCCCAAGTGGCATTTTCCAAGTGGGACCCATTCTCAGGCCTCATTTGTCACCCTCCCTCTTCCAAAGACACATCCATGTTCCCATCCCCCAAACTAATGTGCTAACACGGTACAGATCTAGTGATTTTGCGTGGTCAACCCCTCTCCCTTCTTGGCGTTCTTCCCAAGAAGGACAGATTCCCATTTTCAAACAAGAGTGCGGCAAGAAGCTTCCTCCCTGACTGCCCCAGCCTCCCCTCTCCTCTATTCCACCCCCTCCATATCCCCATCGAAGTGATTTTTAAAATGTTTAATTAACTTGAGCTCAGTTTAAAAGGTTAGGAAACTGGCAGGGATCCAAATCCACATTACGCAGGTGATGTTGTTAATTTAATTTGCTTTTCGTGCGGTAATCTGGATAATTACTCAGTAGTTACTGGCAAAAATGTTTTCTTTTCACTAAAAGATGGAGTCTGGCTGTTTGACTGCATGAACCCCATTGGCCAAGCCCCAGCAAGCCCTGGGGAGCTGCAGGAGCCCAACAAAGCACAAGGTCGTGGCCTTCGGAGTGGCCCTGGCCCCTACCCCTGCCCCCAGGCCTGGCAGAAGCCCAGAGCTTCCCTGCCTCCATCCCCCTGGGATGGGCACGGCATGAGATCTCCCTCCAGTTTCCCACACTCTTGATTGTATTTCAAGACAGAGAAAGATGAGGGGTAGGAAGATACAGAAAAGGGATCAAAAGAACCAAATTAAGAAAAAAAAAAAAAAGAGTAAAAAAGGTGGGGGTCGTGATTAACAGCTGGAGGAAGGGATGAGAGATTAAAAGACTGGATTTGTTTTGCCCCCTCCCTCCTGAAAAGTGGTCCAGAAAGAGGAGAGAAGGGTGGTGGTGTGATGAGACAAGGGCATGTGCACACATGTATGACTGGTACACATACATGTACGGACACGCCGGCAGGGTGGGGACACATGGCGGAGACGGTAATACCTCAGAGTGAGATGGCAACGAAAGCACCTGCTCAATGGTATCCATTTGTAAAGGCCGTTGCAATCAAAGGTCCCTAAAATTGCACAATTGTTAAGGTCATCAGTGCGCTATACATGGGAACAGATTGTCATATTCTGGGAAAGGAAATTATCTCTAGGTCTAGTCTGTGGTTGCCAGCATGAATATGTAATTCTGAGACACCATGCCAATGGGGCCAGGATGACGTCCTCCCCAGCTCCAACCCCTCCAGCCCCCTCTCCTCCCGTCTCCCCACGCCCAAGCCTGTCTGCTTACCCAGGGGAAAACCGAGAGCCAGATTTGGAGGGGTGGGTGGGTGGTGGGGATGGGGGGCTTATGGCCAGAATAATGGGCATGCTTGCCCTGAACCCTGGAGGGCTAAGATTAGTCTGTCCACAGTTCCAATGGCTCCAGCTGGGGAGAAGAAATCCCGGTGCAGACAGACTGTGATGCTATGTGGTTATTTCAGAAAAACATCACAGCACACAGGTCAGAAGTCCCAGGTTTTCAAGAACAAATCGGGTCTGTGTTTCTGGATGCTGAAAATGGAAATGAGTCGTGTTCTAAATGGTGATAGACGGCTCCCCAAATTGATGCCGGTCTCAGCTGAATAATAATATTCTGGATTTGGTACTACAGTTGATCCAAGGGTATTAGACTCATCAAACTACTGACTTAAGTGATACTGGCTTGGGAGTGGAATTGAACAAGGACCCAGACTGCACAGCCCAGGGCTGGCAGGTGTGCGTGTGCGTGCATGTGTGAGAGAGAGAGACAGTGTGCGTGAGGGTGGGGGGGCTTCCAATGCCGGGGCACGGATGAGGCTGCCCTGGTGCCCTGGAGTGCACCTGCTTTGTTCTCCCCAGCACAGCCCCCAAAGCAGGAGTGGAGCCTGACAGGAACGTGACCTGGGACAGCAGACACTCCCATCTTAGCTCAAAACCAAACTGCCTCCAAAATGCTGAGGTGAGCTATGGCAGAGGTTGGCTGATTTTCTGTTTCCAAAATGGAAGGGACAAGAGAGCGAGTGGGCTCAGGCACATTCATGCTCACACACACTGGGAGGGAGAAGAACAATACAATCTGAAAACAGCATGCAAATCTGTTAAGCAAATTTCCATTGCCTGGATTAGTCAGATTATAGAACCACAGAGCATTACAAATATCAAATGCATCTGGCCTTTGGGGGGCCGCGGCTAAAGAACGCAAATGGGAACTTACTTGGAACCTGGAAGCTGTAAGAAACATTAACAAAGGACACTGCCTGCGTGAAGGCTCGCACCCCACACCACCTCCCAGGCATGGCTGGGTATCAGGCTGGGGGGCTCTACCCACTAAGTCTGCTAACCTGACGAGGGGGCGTTTCCCAGCTCTGAGGTCCCAGCCCATGAGACAGTCTCCAGAAAGCAGGGATCAAGGCAGGTTGCTGATACTGAGGACCTATCATGTGCCAGCATGTGACATATCTATTTCCGTTCATTCTCACACTGTCTTTTGAGGAAGGCATAGTTATTCTTATTCTGCGGCCAGAGAAATGAGGTTCAGACAGGTTATATCAGTGGCTCAAGATTGCACAGGCTGAATGATGGGGGGTGATCTGGATCTACGCTCCTTCCACTCCATCAACAGCCACCCAGGAGGAGTTTCAGCCTGCAGGAGACTCACTGTCCTCTCCTCTGCTCCCAGCTCTGGGCTTTCCTGCCACACCTTCCCCATGGGCCACAAGGAGCTGGTCAGGAAGGAGGAGGCAGGAGGGCAGGGACAGGTGGGTACTTACAGCTATGCCGTGGCCGAAGCCCGAGCCCGGCTGTGGGCTGGCCGCGCTTATGTAATTCCCCACTCCGGAGTCCTGGCTGGCAGGGCCGTAGAGATCGGCGACAGGTCCTGGGCTGTTGGCCCCCGGGAAGCCTCCGGGCCGCGCCGGGTTGGAGCCTGCCGGGGAAGCGGGCGCGCCAAAATTCGGTTGAGCACTGTAGCTATTCAGGACTGGTGTGCAGAGAATAGAGCTGGGTATGAGGCCAGAAGCCAGGCATGCACCGGTCATTACAAGCCAAACACTCGAGAAAAACAGCTGAGGCCCAACTTCTAACACTCAACCAAGGCCATGCGAAAACATCAGCAGGGACTCAAGAATACTCAGCCCAGGCTACTACTAAGAAGCTTGGAGCTCCAAAAATATAGAGAATAAAAAAACGATCATTCAACACACTACGGCAACCAACCGGAGGTGCTTCACTGCCCACCAAATTATCACAATAGAAATAGAGATATATATGGAAGAGAGAGAGAGAGAGAGATTTGTTTTCACATCTGAATTGATGCTCATGCAGTCTTCTAGATTTGGGCACGTTGAGACAGCATTCACATCCCATGCAAACTACAAAGGAACTAGTTTTAGACTACACATTGTGTTAATATTGATATTAAAATGTGACAGGAAACAAAGCAATTTGTGTCCAGGAAAAAAAAAAAATCTCTGGGGAGGGGATTTTTGATTTTTTTTGTGTATGTGTTTCACTTTTTTTCCTTTTTTGTTTTTGGATCCATTAAATGACAAATTTGTTTTTTTAAAAAAAAAAAAAGACAAAAAAGATCTCCATTCTCCACCCCCCATCCACTCCCCCTCCCCACTGGCTACTCCTTCCCCTCCCACCCCTCCCATTTATATCCCCGCATGAAAGTCGCCAGTACTGAACGTGACTGGAGGATGGGATATGTCATGGAAAGTCTGGGCATCTTAACGTAACGGTAATGATGGCGGCAGAGGTTCCTTTTTGGTGGAGAGCGGGGGATGGAGGGAGGGGATGGGGGATGGTAGACCTGGAGCCTAGGGTCCAAGCGGGGGTGGAAGCCAGTGATCTACAGGACACCCACACACTCACCTCCTGCAGTAGAAGGAAGCGGGGGATTTAAACTTTTTTTTTCCTTTTTTTTTTTTTAAAAAGACAAAGAGGTATGAATGCAAAGCATACTGACTGAACCAATTAATAGCTAAGGCATATCCGACTGAAATGTGTCTGCTTTCTGTTAAAGTCATATAAACTCCAGACTGAGAAAAAGAAAGCTTGGAATGCACCTTTGCTACAGAGAGAAGGGACTTGACACCCAGGAATCCAGAGAGGGGTGGGGCTGCATATGGGGGGGGACAGCGGAAGGTGACACTGCCTCAGGACTCTCTCTCTGCCTCCCCTCAATCCCAACATTCCCTCCCCAGTGAGGGCTATGGCCTGTCAACCAAGTTAATTTTGTCTCACCTTTATTTCCCCTTAGTAGCTTGAGCTTTATTTTCTTTTCCAAAATGGAAAAAAAAATTCTTTCTTAACTGTAAAAGTCAGTTCTCATTGATTTCTAAACCTCAAGGAGAGTCTGGGGCCAGCCACTCTTGGGCTATGGCTAATGGGTCCTGAGGAACCAGAGAGTCTGAGCACACATTTCCACCCCTTCGGTTCCAAGGGGCTGCCCCTCGCAACAACCACTTCTGCCTCTGCCTCTGCCTCCTGTGGCTGTCTCCTGTGCCCTGTGGCCACTGCCTTGAAGGGCAGGAGGAAAGAACATCCATGGAGGAGAGTGGGGTCCCTCTGGCCTCTTCCTGGCCCTTGCTTGGGGCCTGGGGTTTGAGACCCTCACTTCTCGTGGGGCTTGACGAGCCACAAGTGGATTTTCACCCACTTGTCACAGGAATGGGAAGAGACTGATGATGGATCTAAGCCAGGCTGGCAGGAGACAGATGGGGACACGAAGATACAAAGGACACCAGACCAAGCTGGGCCTGGCTCTTGACTCAGCAGAGGAACTACCTCCAGATGTCCTTGGGGCAAGAAGCCCCCAGGTGAGCCCCTTTGAAGCTGCAGCTGAGAAAAAAATAATCTGGCCAATGGAGAGAACAGGTTAAAGAGAAAAAGGGAAAAGAAATTATAGAGGCTTAGAGCAAGTGAATGGCTTATTTGGGAATGTGCTGGCAGACAAAGGGGATGAGGATTTTTGAATATAGAAGATTAAACTTGCAGATAACATTTGGTCCTTCTTACTCATGGAGGCAAATATCAAGCCGAGATATTCAAAAGGCAGCATTATCTTGTTCTAACACACTTTTTTCTTCTGGGCTCAGGAAAATGGAAAGAGCTCAGAAAGTGGACTCCTGGTTTACCCAGGCAGCTGAAACCCCTCCCTATACAAAGGAACTAACCACTCTGTTCTGATTTAGGGTGACAGGGTGGGGTGGGCACAGGGAGGCACAGTAGAAGATGGAGAGAAAGATTTTTTGGCTTTCTCCTCTGGCCGGATGTGGATCCAGAAAGATGCTGAGCAGGCCTATCTCTAGGCAGTGGGGAGAAGGCAGGTTTTGATTTCAGCTCCTTCCAGCAGGGACAGCCACCCAGAGATTAATCCAGCCAGCAGAAGCAGCCTCAGAGACAGGATGTAGCACACCCACAGAAGGTGACGTCCAGAGATGCTCCCCTCCGTAGGCTTAGAAGACAAAAGGGCTATTGGTAATTATGCTCGTACCTGGCAACCTCTCCCATTTCTGTGTGCAGGAGGCCTGCAGCTTTAGTCGGCCTGAAGGCAATTTTACAATAAACAGCTCATCTTAGGACCATATCACCCCTCCCTGCTCAGTCACTTCCATCAAATGACACTAAAATCACTTTGGAGAAGGCAGAATGCAGCTAAAACCACAAGTCCCATTTTATTATGTACTTGCTCATCACAAAGCCTGAGCCCCAGCTCAAAGTCACCTTGCAAATATCCCCCAGCCATTGGCGGGCTGCTGGGTTCCCGCTAGAGGGCGTAGTCGGCAGGCAGTAAGCACCCACTTCTGAGCTGGTTCCCTTTCTCTAGGCTTCTGGGCATTGGGACCTGCACCCTCAAGGGCTGAGGGCATGGAGGAGAGGTGCCTTTGTGCTCCACAGTCCACACTTCCTCTGTCTCTCTCCAGGGGCAGAAGACCCCAAAGCATGTTAAAATCCCTGAAAAAGCCATCCGAAAACCTGTGCATCTTTGGGAAGACTCATGAAAAACAAAGGCTCTGGCTGCTTAGGAAAGGATGGGGATCGCCACTTGGCACACAAACTCGTCAGTGGCTGTTCCCGCTGTGGGAAGGCATTAGGGACAAAGTAATTTTCTTCTTTTGGGAAGTCAGTGTAACTCTGCATACTGAACACTGGCTGGCTACACAGTAAAGGGGGTCATTTGACGACCCCCTCTGTCCTTCTAAGCTGTGACATTGAGAGGAAGTGTTGGGGCCAGGGGTAGCCTGCATGAAGCCAAGTCCCTGACCTGAGGATGCTTTCTGCAGAAGTCACTCTCCAGGCAATCCTCAATTATCTGTCCTAAATGGAAGGTGTCTTTCCCCAGGCCCCAAGATTCATTTCGAAGGGCCAGAAACAGTTCCACACACCAGGATCGGTTCAGGAAGAGGGAATGGGACATCGCTCTTAACAGGCAAGGGCACCTTGTCTACTGCTCAGCTAGGGGTGTGTGTGTGTGTGTGTGTGTATGTGTGTGTGTAGGAGGAAGGGAGTAAATATTACGGAATAAATAAACAGCGCTGAGATTTGTAAATTGGATATTATGACTCCTGTCCCAGAAGAAGACAATGTCTTGCAAACACCTTGGCATTTTTGCAGCAGAAGCTGTGAGCGTTAAGTGGTTTGGGACAAGCCCCACACCAAGGCTGGCAGTTTTGGGGCAGGTTCTCTTCTCTATCAGTGGCTCTGGGCAGTATCCACAGCAGCGATTTAATCCTGGGCAGGTTCCTCTTTACCCTGCACCGCCATACCCCAGAATCATCTGGGCTTCCCCAGTTCAGGTGGTACCTTCAGGGAGGCCGCCATGGTGCAGAGAAAGAGAGCACTGGACTTGGAGTCAGAAGACCTGAGTGTGGCCCTGGCTCTGCCCTCATGGCTTTGTGCCTTGGTCTAAGCCCCTCACCAGCCCAAGCCCTCACCCATAACATGTGAGCGATGCTTTCCTTATTCAGTCTCACTTGCTGGGCTGCTGTGAGAATGAAAAAAGACAAGTGCTCTGTAACTTGTCAAGTTTAAAACAAATACATTTGCTTCTGAAATAGTTATGTCTGCAGAGCTCAACAAGGCAGGTACTGTATGCAGATTTAGGAAAATCTGATATAGGAAAATGCAATTCACTCGCCATACAATTCAGGAGGTGATTTACAAAAGGATCCAATTCATCCACTTGGTGCATTTAATCATCTTGGACCTGAAGAAAGGACTCCTGGGAGTAGGGGGCAGGAAAGCAAGGACACTAAATCTCAGGGAGGACAGCAAGTGGAAATACATTTGAATGAAAGCTGGGAGCATTTAACATTGGGAAGAAGGAGGAACTTCCTATTCATCAATAAAACACCTTGATGGCTCACCTAGGACAGCCCGAGAATCTTATCCTGGAGACCTTTAACAGAGATGGGTGCTACAGGCTTGGACCCTTACCTGCAGGGCATGGGCCTAAAGCTCATGGGCACATTTCCTTTGAGGGTTCTGAAGGGAGCCAGGGGAGAGATGTCTGTAGTCTGGCTGGCACTCAGAGTGTGTGTGGCTCTGCCCAGCTGTGGTCAGAAGGGGTTGGGCTGGGAGTGGAATTAGTCGCTAGGGGTGGAAGTGGTGGGAGCCACAATAGCCCCAATGTAGGTCTTGGGAGGGTAAGGAAGTCTAGATATTTCTGTATTGTCCCTAAGTGATGCCACTGGACCTGAGGCAAAAAGCTAGAGCCTAGGACTATGAGGGGGTGCTCCTCAAGGGCACCTCTAGCTCTAGGGCCTGAAAACTGGATTATTACTGATCCAGAGTTACAAAATCCTTTTTGATGAGCTCAGCCCACATATCTGGGACAAGCCAGGGGCCCACGGATTTCCAGCCCTGGACCCCAGTCCTGGTTTGGTGGGGCTCACATTTCCCCAAAGGGCAGGGCCAGCCCTCGCGACAATTTCAGTCATCTGCTTTGTGAATCATTGGCTGCTGCCAGGTTTCATTTCAGGCAGGACATTGCAGTGGCCCTTGGCACATTTCCAGGAGTCTCTTTCCTACCCAGCCAGCGTGTGCCACTCCAGGGGAGGAGGGAGTGGGGACGGGAAGTGCGACAGAAGCACACCCTTACCAGGTCCCATTCAGTGGGGAGTTTGGGCTGATTGCTGTCATGGCCGCCACTCCCACCCCATAGCTCCTGGCAGAATGGAGACCAAGAGCTGGTGAGATCATAAGCCTAGGTGACCACCTTGCTCAGCCAGTGAGCGGCCGGTCTGTATGTGGGATCCGAACCCTCGGCGGGAGCGCCGCCGCACTTCCCAAGCTGCGCACTGTAGCAGTGCGCCACCGGGCCGGCCCCTGGATTTTAGGAGTTTTTGTTTGCTTTAGAGAAATTAAAGAAAATAATTAAAGTCATTGTCCTTTCCAACACTCACCCCTACCTTCATCTTGTCTATATCATGTTTCTATCTGCCTTGATTAAAAACTCCACAGTAGCAAGACTCTGTCTCCCCTATTAGCAAGAAACTCTAGGTGGGCTGTGTGGCCAGGTGGGGAACTCTCGGGGTTCTCATGGGACTCCATGTTCTCAATCAGTTGCACGTCTTTCAGAGCAAGAGTGACCTTCCTCTATTCCCCCACAATGCTACATGTTCAGTGGGTGCTGGGTCCATAATGCCAGCTGCCATCAACAGTGGGGATGTGCTGAGTCCCTCTGAAGAGCCAGCCCCTCCTTGCTTGAGGGCTCTGAAGAAAGGCAACTGGGCAGCCATGGGCTTCCCTGGAGAACAGAGCTGGGGACCCCACTCTGCAGTCTCCTTATTGTGTCCCCTGAAGGTAGTGCCCACTGTAAACTAATGCAGATGGGCAAATGGGAAAGGTCAGCATGAAAAGAGAAACCTGTTTCTGATAATGGAAGGAAAAACACACAGTTTCAAATTATTATGGCATATCTTAAGCAGAGCACAGTGGGATTACATTCCAGAAGTCTGCCTGGCCAGCTATGTCCCAGGAACTCTTGCCTCAAGCTTTCCTTCTAGAGCTCAGCCTGAAGGTGGGAGAGACAGATTGAGAGGGCCCGCAATTATGTCCAACTCGGGAAAACTGTATGATACACTAAATTAAAACCAAATCTATTCAGGGACCCAGATGCAAGGACAATCAATTTTACACACAATGTAATTTTTAAAGTTCTGCTGGAATTCAGGCTATTCCAGAAAAGAAGGGGGAGAAATACTTTCAAACTGGGGAAGGATTAAGAGAGCAACGTGATGGTATTTCTTTTTCACTGTCTCCACATCCAAACAGATACATTACTGAGAGGTACAAACTCCCCCGGGAGTCATCATCAGGCTGGTCTCGATGTATCCAGAGATGTCTGGCTCACCTTAAACACTGCACAGGACACTGGTGAGCATGTGCTCACTCACTGGGCTGACAGGGCACACCGACACTGACATCACATAGATGCTCCAAATGTCAGGTATAATGGCGCCAGTCTGATGATAGGATTGCAGTTCCTACTTGGTCTCTCCAGACTTCATGATTCAGACCACTGCGGTTGGTGTTGACAATGTCTGCCCGTGAATGTTGACATGTCTCAGGTAGGGAACTGATGGACATTAGAACCTAAGACTCGTGACTAATTATTTTGTAGAAAGGTCTTAGCTTCCGGTCAAGTCACACTCCCCCAAACCCTCAAGAGATAATTTCATTATCAGCTAGTTCTGAAACCCTCATATAACATGTTAGTGGGAAAGCTGGGAATTCACACTACCCTTCAGATGAGTTTAAGGAGAAAGTTCCAAACACCTAGAAGGGACCCATCTGAGGAAGGTTTTGTGGCCAAGACGAGGTATTTTATGTTGAGATACAATCCTTCTCTTTCCATCCTGATGATCTTTTATTATCAGTCCTGCTTTGGGTCTGTGACAGTGTCTTAAACTCACAAAAATCCAGGGCAAGTGGGTTCTAGGTTGGTTTGTTGGGAAGGTGGGTGAGGGGAGGATGGGCGTTAGCGGTTGAATGCCATCTGCTCAGGTGTAAATTCTGGGAATGGAGCAGCCTTGAGTGAGCCTGGGCCTGGTGAGAAAAGGAATCAGGCTTTTGTCATGAGAGCAAAGAAGGAACTTTCTGGAGCCATGGTCAGATTCCTATTTCTCCCAACCCCCAAGGGCCTTGAGGGATCAAGCTTGTTTGCAGATTTATAGGAGGGAAGGGGAGAAGGGTCCAGGAAGGGAAAGGCCATGGCTCTAGTCACTGGGACCTGCCCAGTGACTGGGTATCACAGGAACTCCTGGCTGGCACTGGCACAGGTGCATGCCCTGCCGGTGTGAACTGTCAGCCAGGCTGCAACGGCTTCATCGATGAAGGGATGGAAGTAGGCTGGCCCAAGCCAGGCTTCCAGGCTCAAAAGCATGATGGGATTCCTGATCCCTCTCAATGTGATGGATGTTTCAACAGCACCTTCACCCTGAAACTCTAAAGCACTTCAGAGGATGAGGGAAAAACCAACCTGGGAGACAAATGCTTATGGTTTGGCTGAAGCAGGTGGTGTTTTAACACTAACATCCTGCTGCTTCTTCCCTAAGTTAATTGGCTTCAGATTCCAGGCCCACACAGGTTAGGACTTGCAAGGAGCAGCAGACAAGGAGATCCACCAGAAGCTACAGCATCCCTGAAATGCTGCATGACTCCATGCAGCAGCTATGCACACAGCCCTGGGAAGGTGAGCTGCCTCTTCTCCACTCAGCTAGGTAAAGGGCTGAGAGGACAGCCTTTGTTTCCTCCAGCCCTCCTGGCCCTAAGAATCAAAAGGAAACAGACAGGGAATCTACTGCATGGAAACGACTTCCCCTGCTTTCGAACAGTTTGGTGGCTCCACGTTTCTCCTAGTTGAATCCTGAAAATAACCCTTGCTTTGTTTTGATCTGGCAACTGCCTTTGTCCTGGATCCACATCCATCCATCTCTTCAAAAAACCAACCTGTCTGGCTTTTCTCCACATGTCCTCAGCCACTCTCTTGTGCTGCTGCACTGCTGTGAGCTCTCACTACTTCCTAAAAGCCATGTCCCTGCCTGCCACCAGCCAGAGGGGCGACTCCACTCACTTCAGGCCCAGCGTACGTTTTCTGCATTGAGAACTACTGTTAAAAGAAAACACTATGGAATCCAAGGCTGGGATCGCAGATTTATAAGATTTATAATGTGGTATTCTCAGTCATGAAGAGAGGCTACATAGGAATTAGATATCACTCTGTCTCTATTAGGAAAGGTGGAGCAGGGGAAAGCCTTATGCTAGTGGGGCAGGACAGGGCCTGTAGGTGAGAGCCAACCAGGCAAGAGGCACAAAATTGTAGAAGCTGTGGCCTCTCAGGGGGCCAGGTTAGAAAGGGAACTTGTACTTATTAAGCACCTACTGCGTTGATAGGTACGTTGGTAGGTGTTTAACACCGTCTTTTTTCATGCTCCCAACAGCTTGTAAGACCAGCTTTATTATCCTGTGTTATAGATGAGGAAGCTGAGGGTTCCAACAGCTGTGGAATGTGTCCAACATCGCAGTGTCTTAGCAGTGTCTCAGACAGGACTGAACCCAGCTCTAAGCTTGAATGCACATGATTTTTAAACTATATTATGCTGCTCAGCTGTCACTCCCTAGTTTGACAAGGATTCTTCTGTGTATTTGGATTTTTGTTTATCCCAGAGAAACTGCTAACTCAAGGACAAGGAATCAACTATCCAGCTTTGGAGTGGAAGCTTCTGAGGGCTTGGACCCTGTTACCCTTTCCAAATTGCGAGCTCCCTGGTAGTGGAGATGTCTTCCCCACCAGACTGGGGGCTTCCTGAGGTTGGGCCATGCCTGCCACATGAGATAGGGGACTGCCTCTCTCCTGAGGACCAGGCCACTCTCTACTTACCATATCCCAAAGAACAAACTGCCTTGCCGCACAAAGCAGGCATGCAGTGTTGCTGGGGTTAGTGTGGAAGTAGACAGGGTGCCAGACAGAAGGTAAGCACTGGCTGAGCCTGGGCCCTCACTGGGAACCCCCTCCCCCAAAAGTGCCTGAATCAGGTGGGGCATCCAGAAGGCTGATCTCAGTCCCAGAAGGCTATTCCATTCTACTAGGAGCGAGTCCTGTGGGGAGCTGGAATGCCCTAGTGCTAATGGGTATTTGCTGCCCAGTCATATCTAATAGAAACCCACTGCCTGCGGCTCCAGCGCCTGGGGTGGGATGGAGAAGGTCCTGAGGGGCAGCCCCTTGAGAACCTGCACAAAAGGCTTTCCACTTGAGTAGCCCCTCTTTAATGATTATAAAGGCACAGGAGTTTAATCCATTTTTGATGTAAGCACTAATAGCTCTGTGTCCTTGAAGTTCAAAGCAGGCGCATACATGTCACTAATTAGCCAAGCACACAGCCATTCAGCTCCCTCTCATGTTTCTAATTAGGTCTTTAATAACAAACAAACCCCGACCTAACCAAAAGGCCTCCATTTGTCAGACAGTCAAGGAGGGTGGCTGCTTCCCTATTTACGGTTGCTCCGGCCGCTAGTTCTATGAATACGTGCTCTCAATCTCAGCTGGGACAGGCCTGTCCCATAGGAAGGCAGGAGAGTGGCCTTCCTGACCCTGCTGGGAAGACCAATGGTGGTTAGGAGAGTCCTGGGCTCCAGAGCTGCTCCAAGGCTAGAGATTGCAGATCCAGCTCTCCTGCCTCCTTGTTAGAGGAGTTTGGGGAGCCAGTGACAGTCACAGAGATGGTGTGAAGCTCCACATCCAGTGAGAACCTAGTGGTTCTTGAGTCTATGCATACTGGACTTGCCTGAGGCCCACGTGCTAGACTCTGATTTTATGGGTCTGCAGTGTGTCCTGGCCACTGGGAAGTTTAAAAAACCCCCAGTGATTCTAAGGTGTATCAAAGTTCAAGAGCCACTGTGTTGGCCCCAATCTCAGGGCTGATTTGCTCATGGTCCACTGTTATTAATAAATACCATCCACAGAGAGAGCCAAGCCCTAACAGCTTTAATCAACCACACCCAAGGACAGAAATCTGACCACAAATTTGTAAAATTATACGCATTCCTAGAAACATCTGTCTTTCTCACTGCCTTTGTGCATTAAACAATGCATGACTGACTGTTTCCAATGCATCCCCACCAGGTTTCCTATCACCTGGAAGCTCCTTTCTCTCTACTTGCTCCTCTCAGATCTTAAGGCATTGTCATCGTTACTGTTTCTACCTCCAAGGACAAAGGATGGAAAGCTTGGAAACAGCACCAATACAGAGCTGTAGAGCTGAAATGGCCCCCCAAGGGCCCTCTAGTTTGAAATCCTCACTTAGTAGAGGTGGAAGCAGGCCTGGAACCAAATTTTCTGATTCCCGATTCTTCTTTCTGTGCTCTTATGTTACCTCTATTTTTAAAAGAAGCTCTTCATCACCCTTATTGGATGAATCCACAAGGGAACCTATCCCCTAGGAGGGGGAAGGGATATAAGGGAAGCCTTTCAGCTGTTTCAACCTGAAAGCCAGGGCATGGGGAGTGTGAAGGCAATCCCAAAACACAGTGTAACCCTCCAGCAAGTCATTTCCAAGCCTGAACCAAATGTGCACTTCAAGCTACGTAGGAGAGGAGGCGGCCCAGGAGGGAGGACCCTGAAATCTTGGGGGCTATCTCAGGTGAAGGTTTAAAGACTATTTTATGCTCTTGGAACTGAACAATCAAGGNTCTTAGCTTCCGGTCAAGTCACACTCCCCCAAACCCTCAAGAGATAATTTCATTATCAGCTAGTTCTGAAACCCTCATATAACATGTTAGTGGGAAAGCTGGGAATTCACACTACCCTTCAGATGAGTTTAAGGAGAAAGTTCCAAACACCTAGAAGGGACCCATCGGTTCTGAAACCCTCATATAACATGTTAGTGGGAAAGCTGGGGATTCACACTACCCTTCAGATGAGTTTAAGGAGAAAGTTCCAAACACCTAGAAGGGACCCATCTGAGGAAGGTTTTGTGGCCAAGACGAGGTATTTTATGTTGAGATACAATCCTTCTCTTTCCATCCTGATGATCTTTTATTATCAGTCCTGCTTTGGGTCTGTGACAGTGTCTTAAACTCACAAAAATCCAGGGCAAGTGGGTTCTAGGTTGGTTTGTTGGGAAGGTGGGTGAGGGGAGGATGGGCGTTAGCGGTTGAATGCCATCTGCTCAGGTGTAAATTCTGGGAATGGAGCAGCCTTGAGTGAGCCTGGGCCTGGTGAGAAAAGGAATCAGGCTTTTGTCATGAGAGCAAAGAAGGAACTTTCTGGAGCCATGGTCAGATTCCTATTTCTCCCAACCCCCAAGGGCCTTGAGGGATCAAGCTTGTTTGCAGATTTATAGGAGGGAAGGGGAGAAGGGTCCAGGAAGGGAAAGGCCATGGCTCTAGTCACTGGGACCTGCCCAGTGACTGGGTATCACAGGAACTCCTGGCTGGCACTGGCACAGGTGCATGCCCTGCCGGTGTGAACTGTCAGCCAGGCTGCAACGGCTTCATCGATGAAGGGATGGAAGTAGGCTGGCCCAAGCCAGGCTTCCAGGCTCAAAAGCATGATGGGATTCCTGATCCCTCTCAATGTGATGGATGTTTCAACAGCACCTTCACCCTGAAACTCTAAAGCACTTCAGAGGATGAGGGAAAAACCAACCTGGGAGACAAATGCTTATGGTTTGGCTGAAGCAGGTGGTGTTTTAACACTAACATCCTGCTGCTTCTTCCCTAAGTTAATTGGCTTCAGATTCCAGGCCCACACAGGTTAGGACTTGCAAGGAGCAGCAGACAAGGAGATCCACCAGAAGCTACAGCATCCCTGAAATGCTGCATGACTCCATGCAGCAGCTATGCACACAGCCCTGGGAAGGTGAGCTGCCTCTTCTCCACTCAGCTAGGTAAAGGGCTGAGAGGACAGCCTTTGTTTCCTCCAGCCCTCCTGGCCCTAAGAATCAAAAGGAAACAGACAGGGAACCTACTGCATGGAAACGACTTCCCCTGCTTTCGAACAGTTTGGTGGCTCCACGTTTCTCCTAGTTGAATCCTGAAAATAACCCTTGCTTTGTTTTGATCTGGCAACTGCCTTTGTCCTGGATCCACATCCATCCATCTCTTCAAAAAACCAACCTGTCTGGCTTTTCTCCACATGTCCTCAGCCACTCTCTTGTGCTGCTGCACTGCTGTGAGCTCTCACTACTTCCTAAAAGCCATGTCCCTGCCTGCCACCAGCCAGAGGGGCGACTCCACTCACTTCAGGCCCAGCGTACGTTTTCTGCATTGAGAACTACTGTTAAAAGAAAACACTATGGAATCCAAGGCTGGGATCGCAGATTTATAAGATTTATAATGTGGTATTCTCAGTCATGAAGAGAGGCTACATAGGAATTAGATATCACTCTGTCTCTATTAGGAAAGGTGGAGCAGGGGAAAGCCTTATGCTAGTGGGGCAGGACAGGGCCTGTAGGTGAGAGCCAACCAGGCAAGAGGCACAAAATTGTAGAAGCTGTGGCCTCTCAGGGGGCCAGGTTAGAAAGGGAACTTGTACTTATTAAGCACCTACTGCGTTGATAGGTACGTTGGTAGGTGTTTAACACCGTCTTTTTTCATGCTCCCAACAGCTTGTAAGACCAGCTTTATTATCCTGTGTTATAGATGAGGAAGCTGAGGGTTCCAACAGCTGTGGAATGTGTCCAACATCGCAGTGTCTTAGCAGTGTCTCAGACAGGACTGAACCCAGCTCTAAGCTTGAATGCACATGATTTTTAAACTATATTATGCTGCTCAGCTGTCACTCCCTAGTTTGACAAGGATTCTTCTGTGTATTTGGATTTTTGTTTATCCCAGAGAAACTGCTAACTCAAGGACAAGGAATCAACTATCCAGCTTTGGAGTGGAAGCTTCTGAGGGCTTGGACCCTGTTACCCTTTCCAAATTGCGAGCTCCCTGGTAGTGGAGATGTCTTCCCCACCAGACTGGGGGCTTCCTGAGGTTGGGCCATGCCTGCCACATGAGATAGGGGACTGCCTCTCTCCTGAGGACCAGGCCACTCTCTACTTACCATATCCCAAAGAACAAACTGCCTTGCCGCACAAAGCAGGCATGCAGTGTTGCTGGGGTTAGTGTGGAAGTAGACAGGGTGCCAGACAGAAGGTAAGCACTGGCTGAGCCTGGGCCCTCACTGGGAACCCCCTCCCCCAAAAGTGCCTGAATCAGGTGGGGCATCCAGAAGGCTGATCTCAGTCCCAGAAGGCTATTCCATTCTACTAGGAGCGAGTCCTGTGGGGAGCTGGAATGCCCTAGTGCTAATGGGTATTTGCTGCCCAGTCATATCTAATAGAAACCCACTGCCTGCGGCTCCAGCGCCTGGGGTGGGATGGAGAAGGTCCTGAGGGGCAGCCCCTTGAGAACCTGCACAAAAGGCTTTCCACTTGAGTAGCCCCTCTTTAATGATTATAAAGGCACAGGAGTTTAATCCATTTTTGATGTAAGCACTAATAGCTCTGTGTCCTTGAAGTTCAAAGCAGGCGCATACATGTCACTAATTAGCCAAGCACACAGCCATTCAGCTCCCTCTCATGTTTCTAATTAGGTCTTTAATAACAAACAAACCCCGACCTAACCAAAAGGCCTCCATTTGTCAGACAGTCAAGGAGGGTGGCTGCTTCCCTATTTACGGTTGCTCCGGCCGCTAGTTCTATGAATACGTGCTCTCAATCTCAGCTGGGACAGGCCTGTCCCATAGGAAGGCAGGAGAGTGGCCTTCCTGACCCTGCTGGGAAGACCAATGGTGGTTAGGAGAGTCCTGGGCTCCAGAGCTGCTCCAAGGCTAGAGATTGCAGATCCAGCTCTCCTGCCTCCTTGTTAGAGGAGTTTGGGGAGCCAGTGACAGTCACAGAGATGGTGTGAAGCTCCACATCCAGTGAGAACCTAGTGGTTCTTGAGTCTATGCATACTGGACTTGCCTGAGGCCCACGTGCTAGACTCTGATTTTATGGGTCTGCAGTGTGTCCTGGCCACTGGGAAGTTTAAAAAACCCCCAGTGATTCTAAGGTGTATCAAAGTTCAAGAGCCACTGTGTTGGCCCCAATCTCAGGGCTGATTTGCTCATGGTCCACTGTTATTAATAAATACCATCCACAGAGAGAGCCAAGCCCTAACAGCTTTAATCAACCACACCCAAGGACAGAAATCTGACCACAAATTTGTAAAATTATACGCATTCCTAGAAACATCTGTCTTTCTCACTGCCTTTGTGCATTAAACAATGCATGACTGACTGTTTCCAATGCATCCCCACCAGGTTTCCTATCACCTGGAAGCTCCTTTCTCTCTACTTGCTCCTCTCAGATCTTAAGGCATTGTCATCATTACTGTTTCTACCTCCAAGGACAAAGGATGGAAAGCTTGGAAACAGCAGCAATACAGAGCTGTAGAGCTGAAATGGCCCCCCAAGGGCCCTCTAGTCTGAAATCCTCACTTAGTAGAGGTGGAAGCAGGCCTGGAACCAAATTTTCTGATTCCCGATTCTTCTCTCTACTTGCTCCTCTCAGATCTTAAGGCATTGTCATCGTTACTGTTTCTACCTCCAAGGACAAAGGATGGAAAGCTTGGAAACAGCACCAATACAGAGCTGTAGAGCTGAAATGGCCCCCCAAGGGCCCTCTAGTTTGAAATCCTCACTTAGTAGAGGTGGAAGCAGGCCTGGAACCAAATTTTCTGATTCCCGATTCTTCTTTCTGTGCTCTTATGTTACCTCTATTTTTAAAAGAAGCTCTTCATCACCCTTATTGGATGAATCCACAAGGGAACCTATCCCCTAGGAGGGGGAAGGGATATAAGGGAAGCCTTTCAGCTGTTTCAACCTGAAAGCCAGGGCATGGGGAGTGTGAAGGCAATCCCAAAACACAGTGTAACCCTCCAGCAAGTCATTTCCAAGCCTGAACCAAATGTGCACTTCAAGCTACGTAGGAGAGGAGGCGGCCCAGGAGGGAGGACCCTGAAATCTTGGGGGCTATCTCAGGTGAAGGTTTAAAGACTATTTTATGCTCTTGGAACTGAACAATCAAGGGCCAGAAAAACTGTGGTCAAGGACACATAGCAAAAGTTAGCCAGCGGCTTCCTCCAATGCTAGTCCATGTTCCCTGATTTTGCTGCTGTGCTTCTGGTCTTTTCTCTGGAGGATCTGGGTTGCCACTGCCAAGGCACATGTGCCTGGGTCAGTGCCTAACTGTCCCTTGCCTCCAAGGCTCTCTGTGTGTCTCTGATGCTGAGCCTCTTCTCTTCTCTTCTCCCCAAGGCCAGGAAAGCCAACCCTCTCTAGGTTACAGCCAAAAATAACTTCCAGAAAGAGGGGAAAGCGGCTGCCTTTCCCAAACACACTGACCTCTACGCAGGCACCCAGGTTTGCATCGTTTACCACAGACCTGGACAGACCATTTTATTAATATTAATAAGTAACCAGAAACAAAGGGCCCCTTTATTTTTAGCTTTCTCTAATTGTGTAGTAATTACTCATCTACAAAACAAATGAGCCCCTGCTCGCGGTTGCCATGGTACCGGGAACCCAGCCTCTCCGCAGGGTGATTGGCCGAGAAGCCCGCTGCTCCCGCCTGGGGCCCCGCCCCTCCTCCCGCCACTGGCTCAAAGCAAAGCCCCAGCAACTGGGCAGCCAATCCCCTCCCAGGGACCTTCCAGACGCGGTCCTCCCAGCCCACAGGAAGAGATGTCGACTCATTCCTAAGGGGGACGTCTGCCTTCCCACAGAAGCCCTCGCTTGCTCCATCGCCTCGTTTCTTTGGGGCAGTGGCTAACTTCCTTCAGCCTTGTTTTGGCTAAAGGTTCCCTTCAAATAATTCCCTTCAGGCTTGGCCCCGTCTTACCCGACCACGCCTCCTGTGTGCCCCTTTGTCTGACACTGGTCTGAATGGATTCAGGACTCAGAAGTCAGATCAGAGATGTCAGCCAGAGCCAAGCAGTACTATGACGTGAAGTCTGCAACAGCAGAAGCAGGTGCAAAAAATACACAGCATGTCTCCCGAGGCCACTTCTAAATGATTTGGGGTTATCTCGTCCCCCAAGGATACAGGTAATTCCCTTCAGGCTTGGCCCCGTCTTACCCGACCACGCCTCCTGTGTGCCCCTTTGTCTGACACTGGTCTGAATGGATTCAGGGCTCAGAAGTCAGATCAGAGATGTCAGCCAGAGCCAAGCAGTACTATGACGTGAAGTCTGCAACAGCAGAAGCAGGTGCAAAAAATACACAGCATGTCTCCCGAGGCCACTTCTAAATGATTTGGGGTTATCTCGTCCCCCAAGGATACAGAGAATTCAGTTGAGAGCAGCTGTGGTTTTTTGTTGGGTGTATGTTTTAAAGTTGCAGAGCCTTGCTCAGCTAGCCACGCTGACAGTGGTTGACAGCACAGGCTCAAATCCTTTCTCTGCCACCTCGGATAAGCTACTGTGCTAAGCCACAGTTTTTAATCTTTAAAATGGGAATGAGAATGATAGTGCCCACTTCATAGGGTTATGAGAATTACATGGGAAAAGCTTGTGGGCGTGGCGCTGTAGTTGGCTCACTTATAATACATGTGAGCTATTATTATGAACATATTACTATTATTGTGTTTTAAAAAATGGCCGGGAAGTGTCTCTTGTATTTGATCAACCACTTGCAAGATATCCTTCCCTTCAGAGACTTCCCAAGTGGGTGTGAATTTTGAGATGCTAGTTGGAAGACTCCTATCCCATGCCATGGAATGGATTTCATCATAGTGTTCTCATCCTCAGACAGATGGAATTCCAATAGTCAATCACAGCTGTTCAAAAGCTTTATTTTCCTGTTTCCTGTTCTGCAGGATCCCAAGCTGGAAAGGGGAGACCTTTTTATTAATATTAATAAGCATCCAGGAACAAAGGATCCCTTATTTTCTTCTTTTTCTAATTGCCTAGTAATTACTCATCTATACTAAGTACGACAGCTAGGAGAAGGCAGAGTCCCCATCATGGAATGCCCTCCTGTGTTTGCTTCTGGATGCCTTGCTCCTCTCCCCTTGCTCCAGGTCAGAAACCCAGCCCCAGACCCCAGGATCAGGGGTCTGTGCTATGCTGTGTGAAGCCATCAAAGGATCCCTTATTTTCTTCTTTTTCTAATTGCCTAGTAATTACTCATCTATACTAAGTACGACAGCTAGGCTGACTGTACCTCCCGGAGGATTGACTGATGGTTTGTATTGTTGGGGAAGGAAGGTGCCACCCTAAGGTACATGCAAAATATCCTCCAAGGACTCATAACCCCATCTTGCATTCAGGAGAACCTGCCAATCAGGAAGAGGACTGAGGACATGGACCAAAGGAGAGGGCACCCCAGGTAGTGTTAATCAGGCTTAACCTGGCAGTCTGAGCCAGGTTTTAATGGAGGGAACAAAGACAAGGACAAAGGGAAATGGACTGGCAGAAAAGATGGGGGCAGTGGTTACCATGAGGGCAAAGTAATGGGAACCAATAGTCCTGAGCCAGGATTCAATAACTTACTGGCAGAAGCAAAGGACAGTCATGGGAAACTAAGGCAGAGTCCCCATCATGGAATGCCCTCCTGTGTTTGCTTCTGGATGCCTTGCTCCTCTCCCCTTGCTCCAGGTCAGAAACCCAGCCCCAGACCCCAGGATCAGGGGTCTGTGCTATGCTGTGTGAAGCCATTGCCAGGTTTATCTTCCTTAGATGGTTCTGTCCTCACTGAGCTCCACTGCCATAAAGAATGTGAACCTCCCTCTCCCACCAATATGTCTATATCAACCTGGCTTTCATGTTCCCAAGTCTGGCCTTCTCTACCTCATCATGCCTGTGACCCCGCTGCCCAGAAGACAGCTTTTCACACCAAATCCTTCAAGGCCCATGGCATGTCTTGCCTCCTCCACCAAGCTTCCCTGCCTGCTGAGTGCTCTTTGACCATGCAGGAGTCTGCCCTTATTAGAGGCTAGCTCTTACATCGATTGGGTGCTTTGTTCTCCCCAGAAGACTGGGAGCTCGTGTAAGGCAAGGGCATGCCATGGAATTCTTCTGTGTCCCACCCATCCCCCAGCATGTTGTTGAGCCCAGAGTTAATCACCTTATGGGTAAGAGCAGAAGGCCTGCTGCTCATTGGGCAGCTTTATATTAACACATATTGAGTGTTTGCAGTGAATGTAAATTATTTGTAACTTGTCCTCCCGCCTCCAGTCCTCCCTCTCAGATCCATGCTGAAAGTGTTGTCAAGTCTTGTCAAACACACAAATCCGATGTCACTTCCTGGTTTCCAGCCCCTCCAAGGCTCCAGTTGCCCACATGAATATCTAGGCTCCTTAACGTGATACCAGGAGCTCCCTGCTCTGGCTCTGCCCAGCTCTCTGGCTTTTTCTACAATTGCTCCCCTGTTGCATTTTATTCTTCAGCCAGAATGAACCACTTTCATAGCTTCAAATTGGCTAAAGGTTCCCAATTGTTCTGGGCTCTGGTGGCTTTGCAAATGCTGTTCCCCTTGGGGAGGCCCTATTTGTCCTCTAAAAGTGAAAACATTCACTTCCCTGTGAAACTTCCCCTGACATCCCAGGTAAAGATGATCACGTCCTCCTCTGTGCTACTTCTGTACATTGACTAGTTATGGGGATTATGGCATCATGTTGTAATTACCTGTTAGTCTCCATGCCAGGCTGGGAGGTCCTCAGAGGCACGGAGAGCGCTCAGTATTCGTCCATGAACTTTCAGGGCTGTGGTGGGCATCTACTGGTTGTCTCTCCAGGATTACTCTCCCTATCCCCCTCTTATCAGCACCCAGCTTTTCCTTTGGGAATCCATCCTTCCCCCACTGTGTAAGAGCCATTCAGTTTAGAAGCGGGATGGATCCCACCCTCAGTGATTAGCTCTAGTAGCCCAGGCCTTAGTGAAGCAGCACAAAACTCTGGGCTTTTTCCAGAATTCTGGACCATCTGACCCCCCTTCTTCTGGACAAGGTGGTGTGATGCCAGAAACTGTTGCAGTCATTTTGTCACCATGAGGAAAACCAACATAAAGACAAAATTGAAATGAGGAGGGCAAAGCTAAAAGCCCTGAACAATCTAAATATGAAGCCCACTCTTCAATGTAGCTCCCAGAAGGTCAGCCAATAAATCCCTTATACTATTTAACCACACGGAGTTGGATTATCTGATACAGCCAAACGCACCCTTGAATTAGGCCTGCCACATACAATAAAATTGCTATTGTTATACACTTAATAAATACCTGCTGAATTAAAGTCTATGGCAGATGTGCCCTGGGCCCAGTGATGCTTCTGCTGAGGGTCTGGGTGGCAGGTGTGTCCCTCATGAACAAACAGGGCTCCTCCACAGGGCTACTTTAAGTAGACCAAAGACCTAGGTTCAAGTCCAGTGTTCTTCACCCCTGACCAAAGCCTTGCTCTTCAGGTAATTGGGTGTGTGACTTTGGATAAGTCACATAACTGTTCTGCAGCCCAGCACTCTCATAAAACATACATGTAAAACCAGACCCAAAACTTCCACCTTCCTGCCTGTCTCATGTGATAGCTACAGTGAATATCTGATGGTCAAAGCCCTGTGAAATATAAGGAACCATGCTGCACCCAGGCACACGCTCCCTTGATGCTTCTCACCAATATGTGGGTTGACCAGCTTTAGGGGCTTCCCAGACCCTGCAGTGCTCCCAGCTAGCCCAGGGAGCAAAGAGGGGGTCTCTTGGCTCCTCTCTGTTGAGCTCCATATGCTCTTATGGAGCTACCAAGGGCACCCCCACACTCTCAACCCTACTCCAGATAGTTAGGCCTGGGCTCCTGAGCCAACACCAGTGAGAGGGCCAACCAGCTTTGGGGGCAGGCAGGGATGTGTCACCCACTGGAAATAATTCCACTGATTTAAAAGACCATTAACATTCCACCACTCCATTCATTTTAGGATGAACTTATACTTAGGTCTGGCCTTCAAGGCTAGTCACTAATTGCACTAGAGTTGATTTATCAAGTGCACGGTATTTCTATTACAAAATTATTGATTAGAGCTGATGTATTTTATCTTTAGCAGGGTTGGTCTGAAAGCCCTTGGAAAACGAATGAAGCTGAGGTCAGCAGCGGGCGGCTCTGCACATTATTATAAATTCACTTGGGTTACTAAAATCCAATGTGGGACTCTCATAGTGAAGGTCCCGTGTCTCCCAGAAATGAGAATTTTAATGACAAACTGGAAAACAAGTTGTCCATCCCCAGAACACAAGGAGTGAGCTGGAGGCGAGTATTCAGGTGAAATCCTATGGGTAATCTGGCTGTTTGCGGCAGCTGGTCCTAACGGGTCACAGATTTGCTATCCCTCTGGGCCTCTGTGCTGGCTCTAGTCCATGTCCACAGATGTGGCTCTATTCTAGCAAGAGGGTGTCCCCGTGACCCTACCCACAGATGGGCCATATTGGGGTCGCAGTCCCCTAAGGATGCTTGCTTCCAGAACAGGGAGACCGGGTGGGAAAGAGGAGATGGCTGCACAGCGTCCCCCCTGCCCCCAATCGCCATGGGATCTTGCTGATGGAGGTGTGGGAAAACCATACTCAGAATGAAGGCGCACACTGATCCATTTTTCTTTTTAAAATGAAGCCAACAGTGGTCCTTTTCAGGACAGAAACAATGCATTCCAGGAAATAGGAACTTTCAGGGGATAGAAGTAGATTCTCAGACCAGAGAAGGCAAGAGGTGTTGTCTGCCCTTATATTCCTTGGTACAAAGCAAACCCTCAATAAATACTTGTTGAAAGCAATACCTGAGAACACTAAAGCTTGTACTGCAGCTGCCCTACATACTCCCGGATCCCTGCAGCCACTGGAAGAGCCTGCGTGGGAGTATATGTGGGACACTATCTTTCATGCCCCTCAGCCTCTAACAGATACAAGGCAAAGGCCGGCAGTGGAGACACAGAGAACATTTGGAAGGGGGGCAGATGGGCATGTCTGCTTCTTGAGATCTATTTTCCTCTCCAAGGCATTTTCTTTTCTGGTTCAAGTTGAATTTTATTCTATCCCCTGACTTGTATTTTACTTTTGCTCCTTTTACCTACTGGAAATAGAGCTCTTAGGATTTCCAGCCACAGGGCAGCAAAGCCATTTTCCTAGCAGAGCCAGACCTAGGATTTAGGCCAGTGGGAGGGGATTTTCTGCTCTCTCTGCCTTCTGTCCCTACCCTCCTCTCCCACTCCCCAACCTTGGGTCATTCTGCAGCTTCAGCAGCCCCAAAGCCTGACAGTTCCAACCATTCGCCTCTGCCCACCTCCCACCCACACCCCAGGGAGGCCCAGCCAGGAGGACGGCTCCTCCCAGATTGCTCTTCCTGGGCCTCAGTGCCCTCATTCTGTCTGGTGGCAGAGTGGCCTAGCTCACATTTAGTCCTTGTTCATTCTGACTGTGCTGCCAACTTCTGCTGTACCGTAGCTTTCCTCCACGGAGCTAACATTCCGCTCTATCACTGCACATTCTTCTGGGAACTTTATGGACTCTGTGACCTTTCCTGGGCTTCTGTAATATATAGGATATATATAATATACTCTGTATAAGAGGTAACTTGCAACCTGAAGATTCAGATTATGCCTGTGTCCTCCTGCAGCATTGGGTAGAGCCAACAACCACCCTAACCAAAAGAGCAGGTTCCAGGAGGCAAGTACCACCTCACTTGACATCAACTCGTATAGATTAGGGACACCTAAGAGACCTCTGGCACTTCTTTATGGCTTGTGACCACAAGTGTAGGGAAGGTAGTGTGTCCAAAGACAACTGACCATCCATGCCCGTGAGCTGAGGGCAAAGGCTGCAGGATTGCCCTCTCCCTGCTAGAAAGCCTTCCTGGGGAGAGGGTGGAAAGCCTTGGGTAGCCTCCTCTTTGGGTGTCCCAAGCCCACCTCTCACCCGCTCCCTGTGAAACTGTGCCAATCACCTCCACCCCAGGGATGTCGCCACTCTCCCCCCACTTGCCTCCCCTGCCTTCACCAACCATAAGAGCGAACACCAGCACCAGGACCAACTGCTCTCCCTGTCCGCAGACTGAGGGCCGTAGGGTCTCGATCCCTTCCCTACTCTGTCCCACTTCCCCTCTACCCCAAAGAGTAGGCCACGTAGACGGGACTGCCTCATGGCCCTGTATCCCCGAAGGGCTAGATGTGAGGACTCAAGGAGTAGAGGGGCTTGGAGGAGTCTTGCTGATATTTCTTAAGAAATAAGCAAAGATCTGCTCAGTTCAAGAACAGCATGAGGAAGACAAGAACAAGGAAGGACTTTAAGCCTCCTTCCAGTCCTGGTTCCATTCTCTTTCACTGTGGCTGGACGCTATCAACAGAGATCTCGGTTGGAAAGGCTGGAGCTGAGGGTGGTGATCCAGTTCTGGACTGGGGGAGTGGGGAGTGTGAGAGGAGGTGGTGGTGGCTGATGGTGAGAACATGGATCCAAGCCCCTTGGCAACATTAAAAACATGGAGCCCCTTCTCTTCCTGGTCCCCAATGCTATCCTGCAGACGGCTGTGCTGTGCCGAGCCGCCAGAGACCCTGTAATATCAACTCAACAATGCATGTTCTACAACTACAGCTACAGCTACCAGTACATCTACTACAGTGCATGCATTTAGTTCAGTCCCACAGATACATACAATCTAAGAACAGGCAGGGGAGGTGTGAAATGTTTTACTGGACAACAGGTGTTTTGGAGTTTTAACTAATAAAAAAAAAAATCGAAAACGAAAGTGTACAAAAAAAGACATTTCTCAAGAGTTGGGTATGAGTTTGTTTCTTGAACTGTTTCATCTGAACAAGCAAAAACATGCAAACCAGCTGGTACTAACAGGAAGCTGGACACTGAGAGAGGATTAATAGGTGTGGACAAACCTTCCCGCTGAGCGTGCTCAGAAGAGTGTTTGAGAGGAGGTGTGCAGATCCTAGTGTAAGAGAGGCGGGAAAGTATGCCTCAGAGACACTCTCTCACCGCAGCCCCAACCAAGCAAGAGAAAAGACAACAGAAACATGACTGCTCACACTCACCACCACCATCGGGAGCTCGTGTTACTAGACTGGAATAAAGCTGGCAAGTATAAAGTACAGTAAGGGGTCCCGGCTGGGGCTGGAGATGGGGCTGGGGCAGGGGGTGGAGGGCCAGGGCGCTCAGAAGCTCTAAGATTGATATACAGACCCACCCATAATGTCACCCCCAAATCAAATACCCTGAAAATCCAAACCACTTCCCTCACCTGTCGGGGGAGTTGTTTGCCAAAGTGGATTTAGGTTTGGGTGGGACATGATGTGGCCACTGGAACTGAATGAATACGATCAAAATAAACAAACAAACTCTCGACTGAGCACAAGAAAAGATGACATTTCAAACCACCAGGTGAAGGTAAAAGAAAAGTGACCACTGATAGTGAAGTTATCTAGGAGTCGGCAGGGACCTCCCCTGGTGGGTCACCTGAGCCCTGCTCACCTCAGGTCCTGGGGGAATTAGAATAAGGTGGGCAGGCTGGCCCGGAGAAGCTGGCTGAGGTGGGTGCAGAGCTTCAGGCCCCCCTGACCTCCTACCCTGACACCATAGCCCTGACGATACAAGCTGCCACACTGAGTAAAGCGAAGCTGCCTCCCACCCCACGGCCCGCGGCAGGTGATCCCCAGCTCAGGAAGCCCCTCAATAAGTCATAACGGAAGAAAAAAAAAATCCCAAAATGGTGGAGCTAGACAAAAATGAGAGACAAAAAAAGGGCCTTCCATAGGATGCCTGATCCCTAAACCAAGCCTGAGAGCTCCTGGGGAGCAGAGATCATATTTCCTTCTGTTTGGAGTCACCTGCCAGGTACAGCATGGTACCAAGCTCAAGGTAGGTATTCAACAGACTCTCCCTGAACCATGCGTTGAGTTTATGATGACCTCTAATAGTCGAGGCTCCTTGCTCAGGAGGCTGAAGGGGCATCCTCATGCCCCCGGGGAGGCATGGGATGGGTGGGGCAGGGTTGCAGGAGCAGGGGAAGGTGGAACTGGGCCACCAGCCCTCAGTGAGCCTTGGTGGCCTGCATGCTTGCACACACCCAGATGACTGTGTGGCCCCTCTCAACTCACAGCAAAGAGCGTTTGCCACCAAGGGGCCACTCATAGGCAAATAACTGGCCAACTTGCCAGGCTCAGAGTCCAGATCATTTTCCAGAGGGATGGAGGTGACGGTGTCCCTACCGGCCAAAATGCATTAAAAGAAAGGCAGAGAGCTTCCTTCTCCAACCTTGTAACCTTGCTCCAGAAACAAAGGTGGGACCGGGGAGCTGGGGTACCCTGTCTGCATGTGGGCAGGTGTCTTCCAGCCTAGGCAGTGTTCTGACTATGGTGGGTACAGTCTAGGCATTGTCATGGGCCACACCTCAAGCCCCTGATCCCCAGGCAACACTATGGGCTCCCTGTAGCTTCTTGGCCAAGCCTGCACCCTGGGGGGAGGGGGCACCTCGGGGTTGAGGATTTACTCCTTGAACTAATCCAGGCTGGTGTGGGGCAGGTGGTCTGGGGGCACACTCCTGAATACAATTCACTAACAGTGCAGCAATGAGCATGGCTGACCTAGAACGGCCTGTGGGAGACATCGCTCCCGATGGAAATGGCTACAAATAAAACACCATTGATCCTGAAAAAAAAAATGTGTGGTTGGAGATGACCTTGGGGGTTAGGAGTTAGAGGGAGGGGTGGGATGCCCTTCTGGCTCTGGGGGTCCATGGGAGGATGGGGGTGGCAGAAGGGGCACAGACTGTGGGGAGACCGCTCTCAGACTCACAAAGAACCCCATGCTGCCCTTTAAACTTGCCATGAAGTCAAGGAAAAGGGGGTGGGGTGGGGAGAGAGGCAGGGTTAATTTCGGGTTAAAGTTTAGTTTCATAATCCAAGTTATAAAAAGAAAGAAACTGAATGAAAAAAACAACAACCAACAACACTCTCAAGAGTTTTCTTTTTGTCTTTCCCCCACCCCAGGCACAGGTAGGATCAAGGCTCATTTGTAATGATACCAAAAAGTACTTGAGTTAAAAAACCAAACAGAACAGGGGGACATGAGGCAGCTGTGCACCCAGCCCCCAGGGCCCGGGGGACCAAGGGGCACAGGCCAGGGAGCAGGAGGGCCTCTGGAGACCGTCTAGGGCGGGTGGAGGCTGAGGAAGGGCGCCCAGCTCTCTGCACCTGCCCTGCCCACTCGCCAGCTCTCTGGCAAACTGCCCCTCAGCCGCCCCCAGAGGATATGCTGGCCCCCTCCAAACAAAACTCCAATGGATGATTCAGGGGAGTGGATCCTTTGTAGCTCCGAGGCAGTGCCAGTTTGCATGGAACGGATTTTCACTGACATTTTCTAATGGGCCTCACTGTGCCAGTTTGTCATCACTGAGGGTTTGGGTTTTTGGCATTTGCCCTCTGGGCTTTTAATGCTCCACTTCGTGGTGCTCTCACCAGCACCCCCACCCCATCCCACCCTCCTCAGAGCCCACTTACATCAAACTAAGTGCTTCCCTGGGTGCTCCAGTGTCCTGTCCCCAGGGTGAGGGAGCAGCAGGGGGGAGGAGGGAACCCAGCACATAGCAGAAGCTCTGCCTGCCCAGGAAGGCAGAGAGCAATTCCATTCAGGGGGCTGCTGGGAAAGTGCTTGAGGGGGTCCAGATTTGGATTGGATACTGAAGGACTGGGGCAACCTCATGAGACAGAAAGCCCTGATTCCCTTGGCAGCTGGAGCCAGCAGCCTTGCTAAGAAGAGAGGGTCTGGGAGGCAGCAGGGGCTCCAAGAAACAGCAGCTCATTCACTGCCGGCCTTCAGGGCTCTGGAGGTTCAGCCAGATCAGCAAGCCCACCTGCCAGGTGCAGCAAGGGACCAAGAGGACAACTTAGCACCTCTCTGGCTGGGTCAGAAACTCAAGGAAAGGAGCTTGTTGAACCAGCAAAAGCCAAGGGGGGACATGACCACAGGTGCCCAGAAGCCAGTTGTCAGGTAAAGGGATGGTCCCAAGCCAAAAGGAAACTCAGTTTTCTTTTTTCAAGGAGAGAATAATCATCTACCTTTGGTTTGCAGTGTGGCCGGGCCTTGCCCACGCCTCCCTCCCCACTCCTCCTCCCCGGGCTGTGGTGAGAGGTGTGTTGGACAGACGCAGCCACACAGATCGACAGGGCCTTTACCTTCCCTGCACACTGGGCATGCCTAGGCCGCCTGTCCCTCACACCTTCCTACCTGATCCTCTGGCTGCTGCCACCGCCGCTGCCGCCACTGGTCCGTAAGCTGCTGCCGGGAAGCCTGGTGGGGAGAGTGGGGGAAGTCGGAGTCAAGGAGGGAAGCTGGAAGGCCACAGCAGACCTGTCTCCCAGGCCACACACCCCACCCTCCACACAAAAGACAGGCGTGGGGAGGGGTTTTCACGGGCAGCTTTGGGAGGGACACAGATCAGTGGCTCTCAGGCTTCCGAAAGGCACAGCATCTTTAGGTGTGTTTGTTTTGCACCCATTTGTCACCCCAGAATCTGGTTCTAGAAGGCACACAAAAATAATTCTAGAATATCAGGAGGAATTTTCTTTTGAGAACTGGGGCTGAGCTCCCTCTGACCCTTCCCTGACACATGGTGACTCCCTGGAGGCCATCTGGAGCAGGGCCAGCATGGCTGGCCTGGCCTGAAGCTCCTTGCAGGGGTCCCGGCTGAGTGGCCAGCCCTGAGCCACAGGCAGGAGGCACTTGGGATGGCCTCCTGACAGAACAGGTGCTGAGGCCAGGAGACACTTAACTCTAGCTGTTCTCCAAAGGCTGTGGAGGTTTGCTTGGCGATCTTAACTCTAGGCTTCGTCAAAACTTCATGGGAGAGTGTCACAGCCCCAGGCCTGAGGGTGAAGCACTTGGGGGGGTCTCAGGTGACTGTGTACACATGAAGCCAGATGTGGGAAGCAGTGTGGGGCTGTGGGGATCCATGCGAGGTGAGCCCTCCAGCTTTGTTTGGTCTCTGTATTTTAACCTCCCGAGGCAATTACGGGGATTTAGATGTGGCTCCTCTGTCTGAGCCCCACAGTTCAGATGAAGCCAGCATTAGAGGGTCTCCTACGGGTCTCTGGAGTCCTTCTTGATCAAGGCTTACGCTATATAAAAATGCACAGGGCAGCAAGGCTGTCCCAGCAATGGGAATAAAAGTCAGGAGGCCAAGATAACCCCATGTGGCTGCAGAATGTCTGGATGAAGGAAGCCAAGCCTCCTCCCCGGGCTTCTCTTGGCCGCTGGCATGTGCTCGCACAGCCTCACACCGGGACACACACAGATACACTCCCACGCACAGAGACAGACATCCTCTGTCATCCAGGCATTTGGAGGCCTGACCCCACGACCCACTTCCAGTGACTGTGGTTTTAAATGATGTGCCAGAAGCCAGCCACAAACTCAACAAACAGCCCCCAACAGAGCTGTTCAACTTAAGCCACTGAGCTTTTCAAATAAGGGATTTCTAACAGGACGAGAGGGAGGACGACATGCACCACAGAGGCAGGGAGCAGAGGAGACAGGAAAGGAGAGAGATGCCCCAAACAAAGTGAACTAGAAGCCCACTCTAAGACTATCGTCCTAGCTACACGGTACTACTGAAGGGAGAGAAGTTCAACAGGAACGAGCTACTCTAAACAGGTCAGGCTAAGCTACACAAAATGTCAATGAAAAGAGACATACTTGCATTTAAATATGGTAATAGGGCTGTTGAAGGGGGAAAAAGAAAGATCCAGGTGAAATGAATGTACTCGGTTGTCCCTGCTGCTGGAATGGGTCCCCAGCTCCCATGAAGGCCACGTGCAGGGGGCCCAGAGGCCGCTCCCCGCCCCCAGAGGGCAGCAATGAACCCGGGGGAGACCCAGGAAGCCCCCCACCAAGTCCTCTCCCCATCTTCCAGGCAGGATCTAGATTTCTGAAGATGAGGGTGCTGGCGGACATCGCTGAAGGAAAATAAGGAAGAAGTCAAGTTATTTCTCCCTGTCCCAACCCTCAGCACCCGCGAGCTCCTGCTGCAGGCACAGGGCAGGGCTGGAGCAGGAGTCAGGGCTGGGGGGACGAGGAGGCCGCGGTGCTCTTTGGCACTCTCTTACCACCAACTGGAAACAGAAGGTTTCCTTGGAAGCGTGAAAAAGGTGGAGGGGAAGGTGGGGGTAACAGAATTGGGGGAGGGGAGTGCAGTCAATAAAAGACTTGTCAACAAAAGGTCATTTTTCTGGAGTTGAGCACATTTTGGACAAAAAGTCTGAGAGAAGGAGGAAGAAAAAAAAAAAAACTAAAAAACTTCTCCAAGAAAGGAAATCCATTATCCTTAATCTCAGAAAAAGGTTCCTGGCGGAGGCTGAGCATCAGAAACTGCCAGGGGCTGGAATTGAATCTCAACCATCAAGACGGAGGGTAAGCTGGACTGATAGGTGTGAGAGAGAAGAGGGGGCTGCAGGAGGACAGCTGCCCGGCCTGCCCCTTACAGGGGTGGCAGCTCCCTGGCCACCACCCCCACACTGCTTCTGTGCCCCCTGGGAACCTCCTGGAGGGGAGGAGACCGTGCCTGCACCAGCATCCCGCCCCCCGCTGTCCTCCGGGCCCACCTCTCCTGTCCTGTTAGGCCAACCAGCCTCACTGGTTACCCCTTACCCCAAATATGTTCTCCATATGACCTGGTGGATGGGACCCTGACTTGGAAATTCCAGGGCCAGGGTCCTTCTTAGTGGCTGGGCCTGAGGGGGATGGGCAAGCACTAATACAGGAAAGGATGTGTGTAAGCTGGGTGTGGGGTATGTTTGGGGTGTGTGTGTGTGTGTATGTTCGGGGGCTTGGGGCTGCCAGAGGCTAAAGCAACACCATGGTGGCCTCAGCTTAAAGCTGCCGCTATGGAGAGTGCAGCTTGCCTCTAGGACGGGCCCTTCACAGGACAGCAGGAGGGGCCTGAGGACTGGGAGGCGCAGCACCAGGAGGACCCTGGTAGAAATGACCCTCCTGGGGCTGGACCTGGAAGGGCTGGGGAGAGCAGGCAAGAGATGCCTTGCAGAATCGCCCAGGCCCTGAGGAGGCAAAAGTCACCGGGGCAGGCTACCTCCTTGGGAAACTGGGGGTCTGGGCTGTCCAGGTGGGGACTGCCTGGCAGGGGGTATTCAGGGGACTGCAGAGAATTAGGCAGGTGGTGTGGCTCAGGGCTTCTCATTAGGGCTGAGGCCCAAACAAAGCTGTGGCTCAGCACCCACAGCTCCCCGAAAACCCACTGTTGGGAGTGGGAGAGGACCGTCCACCCTCCACTGCTGGGAAGTGCAGTGGGGGTCCCTCCTCAACACAGCTTCCCTGGCCAGCACAGGAAGGGGGCAGCCAGCTGTCCTCGTGAGGCAGGCTAGCACGGGAGCTACGCACACAGACGTGAAGCCTGTCTGGGTTCAAATTCTGGCTCAGCCACTTACTAGCTGTGTGACTTTGGACAAGCTGCTCACCCTCTCTGAGGTTGATGTTCCCATATGTAAAGGGAATGACCATGTGACTGCAGGATTAATACGTGCAAAGTGCTTAGATGAGTGCCTGGCAGTGAGCAGGCTTAAGTGAACGTTAGCAGCATCACAATGAGGCCTCTCAGGTTTCTGTCCAGCCATTAGCCTTGCCTTCAAGGCAGAACTCTTCCCCATGCAGGAGTGTTCTGCTTTCTCCATGGTGACAGCCATGGTCAGATGGGCGTATTCCTGAATTCCTTACTGATAATAGTGGTCTGTCATCTTCCATAATGTCCCAACTTCATGATGTCATTTTAGTGAAGCTGAATTTCCATAGCTCAAAATTAGACTATGCCTTCAGTTCAATTCTAACCATAACAACTAGGCCAAGTGGCCCAGCACGACCCTAGTGACCTAATACCTCCCATACGCTAGTAGTAAATTCAGCAGAAAGGAGAAAAACATTTTGTTAATCAAATCTCATAAGGCCTGAGAGCTATAGGCTGGCAGACTGGGAACTCAGGTATTGGGAACCTAGTATGCTCCTCCTGTTTAGAAACCCTACATTCAAAAAGAGGATGAGTGGGTACGAAAGAATAAAGCGCTAATGGTGGAATTCCAGGTACGGACAGGTGCCATGTCTTGTAGAAGCTGTCATTGTTAAATGGGGTCAGACCCAAAGATCTGTTCTTGCTAGTCTGGAGCTACTCTGCCTTTCACATGGGACAAGAGAAGAATCACCAACTTGGCATCAGCTTTGGGTGATGATATTGGCATCGCCTCCAGCCCTGGCTGACCCCTGCCTTGCTGTGTGACTGGGACATGGTACTTCACTTCTCTGGGCCCTGAGTAACTAACTCCTCTCTGTTGCAAAGAGGTTAGGCAAGATGACCTCTAAAGTCCCTTCGTCTCAGACTCTGCATGAGCCTGTCCTGCTGTAAGAGATGACGAAACTAAGTTCTCTAGGGTTAGTGACACATCTAAGTGAAAGATGTCACCACCCTGCTGGCAGTGAATGAGATACTTTGCTGGACTTTTTGGAGCTGTGATGCTTTATTGCAAGTTAGATGCTTCACTGCCATTAGTCAATGGTGCTTTGGGTATTTGTTTTGTTTTGTTTTGTTTTGTTTTTAGAAATATATGATACCATACCTATTTTTTTTTTACTGCTTCTGTGGCAATTACCAGTTTCTGCCTTACCTAAGCACAGTTATTTTTAAGTGCATATCTTATTTCTCTTGCTGGGTGACAAATTCTTTTGGGGCAGGGACTCAGTCACATGTCCCACTTAGGATCTAGCTCAGTCTCCCACGGAAAATTCTCACAAGCATAAGCTGATGATAATCAGGATTCCCTGATACAGTGAATGAGAGTCAGGGCTGGTCAGCTGCAGCTGAAAGGCAGTGCCACCTACAAAACAGCAGCCCCTCCACTCCCCAATCCTAGTCTACCTCAGGGGTGGCAAACTACAGTTCCCCCAGGAGTGGGCCGGGAGCATGAGAAACCCAGCAGAGGGTGCAGGGCTCTGACAATGGGAGCAGCCTGGTCTGTTCACTGATTGGCAACCCCGGCTGCTCACTGGAGCCCCCTGGAGGGCGTTAACAAATGCAGATGCCTGGGCCCCACCCCCGTGGTCCTGATTTATTTGGTCTGCAGTGCAGCCCGGGCACCGGTACCTTTAAAAGCCTCCCAGGAGAACCTAGTGTATAGCCAAGGTTGAGAAGGCATTCAAAAATTTTTAAAAGTTAGACTGCAGTGCACATCTGTGCAGCCTGGGAGCCCCTATACCTCGTGGAAGGAAAGGGCCTTCTGAGAGTACAGTGGTGAATCTAATTCTTGTGGCCAGTCTCCTGGGAGAGCCATGACAGATGTCCCCCTTCAGAGCAGTGGGTCTCAGTCCTTCCTGGAGGAGGTTTAATGACATTCCGATACCCTGGCCCCATTCCCACCAGCAGAATTGGGTGGGACCAGGTATCTTTTAAAAGCCTTCCAGATGCTTGTGGGCACAGTGTGGGCAGAGAACCCCTGACTTAGAGGAAGGCTTGGGGGGTCTTTATTTTTAGTAGGCATTGGAAGGGCACCTTCCCCTGTCCTGTACTAGATCATGAGCCTTTCTCTTTGCCTCCTCTCCCTTTCTCGCCCTGAGGATATGCTGGCCTGGAAGTGCACTGCCTGGGGTATGGCCCTGGCTCTGTCACAACTTATTCCTGTGACCTTGGATGACCTTAGCTCCTCTGTGCCTCTCTCAAGGAGAGATGAGAGAATTCTGAGGCTCCTTATGCTCCAAAAGGTGTGACTTTGAGGAGAATCTTTATTTTAAAAAGTCTCTTCTAATACACATTAGCAGACCTGAATGGCTCTTTCTGAACCGATGCCTCCCATGCTGTGCTGTTTGAAGCATCTCCCCCTCCCCCAGCACACCCTGCAGCTCCCACCAGCACATTCTATAGATGTTCACACGTTCTTGGCTAAACCCAATGTTGCTTCACTGAATCCAAACACTAAAAAAACAAGCAACCAAAAGAAGAAGCTGTCACCCAGAATGTAGGAAACATGTCCTCAAGAGTTTGGAAACACCACCATCTGCCACTCTGGCTGGCCCGAGACGGTGCCACCTCCTCGCAGGCCTGCTGGCGAGACTGGGCTAGTTCTTTTCAAGAAACCCATAGCCTTGACTTGTGTGCAGAGAAGGAGAGGACAGCGGTGACCATGGGCTGAAGGTGGAAAAACTGGGATGACACATTTTGGGAGTGGGAGGACACAGAGGTTCAGATCAGAACAGAGGAGGAAAAATTGATACCAAAGGGGCACATTTACATGATCAAACTGCAACATTTTGCTTTGAAGGAAGCCGATGTATGTCCATTTGGAAAAAAAACCTCATGAATGCTCAGTTCTTGCCATTCAAAATAGGAATCTGATTTAAACTTATCTTTTTAGGAGTAAGCCTGACGTTCCCGGAGGGTGCCAGCAGCATCATTCCTAAGGAGACCCCTGGACAGAGGAGAGGGCTGGGGGATGCTGCTTGGGCAGGGTGGTGCTAAAAACTGTGTGGGCTGGAAATGCCTTGCCCTCAGCCCTCAGCTGCAGCTGAGAAAATGACAGTCATTTGGAACCTGGTAACTGTCTCTCTGGAGAAGAAGGCAGAGGAGCCACACACAAGGGCCAGGCCCGCCTGCTGGGCAGGCAGCTCACCCTGGTCTTGGATCCTCCCTGTTGCTTAAGGGAGGAGAGAAGTTCTGAGGTCAAGAGCCCTCATGGTGCTAGCCCCTAAAACAGGCACAAAAATTGCCCCAACAATTTCTAACTCAATTGCTGCTTAGCTTAATTAAAAAAAAAAAAAAAAAACAACTCTTTAGACATTTCATCAGGAATAAAGGGAAGGTACACTGCAACATCAAACCTAAAGAGGTTCTAGAAAGTTCTGTCATTGGAGCACCTCTTTTGGAGGGAAGGGTTTGTGGAAGCACAAAATAGAAATAAGAGAGTACCCTTTGGAAACAATAAGAACATTTCCAAAGAGACAAATGCATAATCGGGGTGCCCGGCCAGGAGCAGAAGGGGGTGTGTTTGTTTGCAGATTCCTTCCGACTCAGAGGCACTCAGGGAACAGAATAGAGAGCCCGCCGCCACCGTGCCCAAGTGCCAGGAGTGGGCTGCCCCCACCTCTGTGTGCCACTGTGCAGCATCTCATCTTCTCCTTGGTGACTGGTTCTGCAGCTCCGGGATGGGTTCTGGTCTCAACCCCCGCCTGTCTCCCAGGTCAGGTGTTGTGGGTTTGGGATGGGGGACTGGGAGGGTCCTCAGACCCACCCCTGGGGCCCTCTGAGAGAGCGGGCACTTTCATCTACTCTCAGCAGGAGCTCCAGGACCATAGCTGACACTCCATGGCGACTCCTCCCGCCTCCCCCCTTCCAGCAGGGAAATGTTCTCAACTTGGGCTGCACACTGAGGTCCCCTGGGGAGCTTAAAAAAGTCCTCATGCCTGGCCCTCCCCCTAGGGATTCTGATATAACTGTCTTGGGTGTAGCCTGGACAACAGAAGCTTTAAAAGCTCCCCAGGGAATTCTAACATATGGCAAGAGCTGAGAACACAGCATTAGGCACTGTTTGCTCAGGTCTTTGGACTCTCCTGGGAGACAGGAAACAAAGCTCACCTAGGGAGTTTGGCCCAGCATCCTTCTGACTGGGCACTTTCTACCTATGAATCATTCAGTCCCTCCCCAAAGAGAGCTGGAGCCCAGCATTTGGTACCTGCATTCACCCAGAACTGTGGTGAACGATAAAGAACTTTTGATAACTCAAGATCCATTCCCAGCCCCTTGCTTTCTCCGTAAATATTTATTGAGCACCTCCCACATGCCAGGCACTGTTCTGAGCACTGGAATCACAGCAGTGAACAACATACACACACAGTTCCTGTCCTCATGGAACTTCCAGTCGCTAGCCCCTGATGGGAAAGGGGGCTCCACCTGTGGGACTGGGGACCCAGGACCAGGCTGCACACAAACTGATTCCCTGGAAAGGGCAGACAACTGGCTAATGAGCTGGTCCTTGGGATGAAGGGGGCTTACTCTACCAGGAAGAAGGTGGGGGACCTGTGGCTCAGACTCTTCTAGCTTGCAACCAGGCCCTTGGCTGTGTTTGCTGTAGGGTCTTCTCATGGCTGAGCTCCAAGACCTGGGTGTAGTTACACCAAATACTACTTGAAGATGGAAGCAGCAATCACAAGATTCAGAGTGCAGGAGGGGCGTGTATAGGTGGCCAATCCAACTAATTCTTTTCTCCAAGATCATGGTGGCAAGAGGAAACGGAATGAAGATATTCCCATGGCTATCATCTTGACCTAGCCCCAAAAGGTTTCACCACTTCACTTCAATTCAGTTAAAAAAAAATGAGTGAGGAAGGCCCTGGGACATATGACCAAGACACAGGTCCCTCAATTTCTTTCTAGTCACTACCTACTGAATTGGATGCAGTGGACAAATTCTTGGCTTGAGGCCCTGGAGAGTTCCAGCCTTGTTCCTCTTTGGTTCAACCATCGGGGCCTTGGGGATGAGGTGAGGTGTCCCTGTAGTGCTGGGCACATGGCCAGCCTCAGGAATGGCCAACACATGACAAGGGCTCCAGCAGTGGTCCTGACCCTCCAGGGATGCTCTCTTCAGCATCATTCACTCTCCAGCAGGATTTCTAGGGTGAGAATGGCCATGTGGAGCTCATTCCAAAGCCAACTCTCGCTGCCCTATGCCACAGAGCAAACATCTGCCTGTCTTTCTCAGACCAAGACCTTCAAAGTTGAGGGATTCCAGACCGAACTTTCTAAGGGGGCATCGGCAAATTATTTTGAGAGTTTTTCCTTCCACACCACACCCTCCCTCCCAACTTATCATAAAAATGGCAATTTCTGCTTTTGAAACTCTCTCCCACCTACCACCAACAGGTATCAGGACAAACCATTGGTCCTTCCAGAGCTCACTATTCAGATGGCTTTTTACTCCCTGTTCCTCAAATTTCAGATGCCAAATTGCCAGAGAAAGAGTCAAAATTTTGCTTCTTCCCAACAGGGTCTCTTGCTGAGACATTTAAATCTAGACTCTCTTTGGGCCTTTTCACCATGCCTGTGTTCCTCCCCAGCATCACTCTACATGGGCCTTTTCAGTGGCTCCACCATGCAGGATTCCAAACACAAGCCATATAGCACCCACCTCTGTGGGCCAGAACAGCAAACTCTCAAGTCCTGAGCACCCCAAGACCTTTTGCTGAAAGACCCCAGGATCCTACCCTGGCCCCATCACTAGCTCAGTGAGTAAACAAACATCTGAAGTTCTCTCCCCTGTAAAATATAGACACTCCCTCACTTCTGTCTCCTGAGAGAGGAGGTGTCGGATATTGAATGACAGACCACCGCTGTGCTGGGCACCAACTCTTCTGCTTGTGGACTGTGGGAGTCTCAGGGGAGAGCCCAGGGTGGTGGTGGTGAGTGGGGGGGGGACACTTTGGAGGCTCAGAGCAGCAGCCATTTACCAACTAGGACAGAAATATTTACAATTTTCAACAGCCAGTAGGTACAATATCACTACGTACCAGCCCTAGTTGGAAAGACAGAAAGAACAGCCTTCTCTATGCCTTACTTTCCTCACCTATAAAAGAGCTTGGCTTTGATGATGAGAAAGTAATCACTGCACTAAGTACCAGCCCTAGTTGGAAAGACAGAAAGAACAGCCTTCTCTATGCCTTACTTTCCTCACCTGTAAAAGAGCTTGGCTTTGATGATGAGAAAGTAATCACTGCACTAGTGACAGTAACAGCAGCTACCACCTGAGCCCTTTCCATGGCCAAGAGGTTTCTTAGTGAGTCCTCGCGACTCTACAAGGAAGACATCACTACCCCCATTTAACAGATGAAAGATTCTAGGCCTGGACAAGTTAAAGGAAACAGCATAATACACAGTGGTTAAAAGCAAGCGGGTAACAATCGCATTGCCCACACTTACTAGCTGTGTTACCCAGCACGAGTCACTCAAGCTCCCTCAGCCTCACTTGCCTCCTCTGTACAGAGCAGCTAGCGACGCCTCCCTGCAGGGCTGCTGTGCAGACTCAACGAGACGATGTTAGGTGCTCAGCACGGTTAGCTGGCGCTCAGTAAGTGGAATAATAACTTTTATTTCTATTTTTATTATCATCGCCCAAGGCAATAACTGTAGCAGAGCTGAGAAATCCCTTCGGTGCCTTCCTATTCTAAAATCCTATTAGTTTACATGACATTTTGCATCCAAAGGGTTTTAATAGATAACACTTATAATTTGCTTGAGTGATCAAGGTGTGTTTTATCTGAAGTACAAGCTCTAACTCTGGCAGGCTGGTGTGACAGCAGGAGGCAGGGGCTTGCAGGGCTCAGAGAGGACCTGGCTGGGGTGGCCACAGCTGTGTGATGTGGTCACTGCAAGTGTGAATGCACATCCCGGAGCTTGTGCCCGCCGCCTGGACCTACAGTCTCCATTGCCTTCCTGCCCTGACATACTGTCCTCCCAGCAGGGTCTCGTTCCATCCCTCCCAGCTCCTCTAGAAGGGGCTGGGCCAGAGGAGCTTTTCTGGGTCCTTCCATCTGAGTGAGATCCCCTTTGCGCCTCTGGGCCCAACAAGTGCTCTGTAAGGGCAGGGGCCAGTCTCTCATTCACCAATGTGTCCCCAGCATCTAGGGCAGAACCAATGGCACAGTAGGTGCTTAGTAACTATGTGCTGAATGCATAAAGGAAGAATGCATAGAGGGATGGGTGGAGGAGGCACGGACAGACGCAAGCGTATGGGGGAGAAGGTGCTCTCCCTGCTCCTAGCCTTACCCGAATCCCAGCATGTTCAAGGCTCATACTGGAGGGCAGAAGCAAACCTGGAGAAGCCGTAAGCAGATACCAGTAAGAGAGCTGTAAGGCTGGCCCCAGACCCTCCCCTGCAAAACCAGGGGTGCCCTGGGGCCAGCCAAACCCCTGCTCAGAGTGAGGTGGCAGGGCCTCTGTGGGAGGAAGAGCAGGCTGTGGTCACTGCTCTGCTCCGAGCGAGCGCATTTGGGCAAGGCTTCCTGTCTCACAGAAAGCCAGCCCTGGCTAGCCAGCATCCAGAGCTCACTGGGGCTGCTCAGGGAGGCAGGTAAAGGCCCATCAGAGAACGGCCTCCTGTGACAAGGGTAGGGTCAACATGCCTGGTTCACAAAGTTTCTGCCCATGATTCCCTGGATTTGGGAAGAAGCGGTACCAGCTTCTCAACGCCAAAAGTCTGTTGTTTGGCTGTCTTGGCCCAGGTACTAGTATAGCATCTGCCCAGATCTTGACCAAAGAATCAACAGAGGCAGTAATGGAAGGGGCGGAAGACATGTAACACTTTCATGCCTTTACACCTGCTGGTCCCTTGAGGTGGAACACCCTCTCCTCATTGCCTGCTGAACTCCTATTTATGCTTCAAAACTCATTTCAGATGTCACCTGCTATGATCTGAATGTTTAAGTCCCCTCCCAATTTCATATGTTGAAATCCTCACCCCCAAGGTGATAGTATCAGGAGGTGGGGCCTTTGGGAGGTGATTAGGTCATGAGGTTGGAGCTCTCACAATTGAGATCAGTGCCATTATAAAAGAGACCACAGAGAGCTAGCTAGCCCTTTCCACCATGTGGGGACAATGAGAAAATGGCCATACATGAACCAGGAAGTGGCCCTCACCAGGTATCCAATCTGTTGGTGCCCTCATGAGGTTGGAGCTCTCACAATTGAGATCAGTGCCATTATAAAAGAGACCACAGAGAGCTTGCTAGCCCTTTCCACCATGTGGGGACAATGAGAAAATGGCCATACATGAACCAGGAAGTGGCCCTCACCAGGTATCCAATCTGTTGGTGCCTTGATCTTGGACTTCCCAGCCTCCAGAACTGTGAGAAATAAATTTCTGTTGTTTATAAGATACCCAGTGTATGGTATTTTGCTGTAGCAGCCTCAACGGACTGAGACGTTGCCCTTTCCTGAATGCTTTCTGGCAGAGACAGCGACTCCCTCCTCTGCTCCCATCTCATAGGTCAGACCACAGAAAAGTTCATTTGGCCACATGTGGGCTGCTCCTCCAGGCTCAGCATCCCCATGCCCCAGAATGCCCCGGCTCAGGTCAGGCACCAATGACCATCTCCAGCACACGGCACAGAATGTGCTCTTGCCCTGATGGAAGGGAGACCGGAGGGAGTGATCTGGTTGGTTGAGGTCTCTTGGGGGCAGGGGATCCAAGCTGACCTGGACTCAGTGAAAATGTCTCCGGGCAGGACTCTTTTCAGCCTGGGGAGGAAGGAGTTGGGGGGACACAACTCTGTCTTCTGCCCTGTCCTTGGCTGCTCTGGAAGGCACGAGCTGCCCAACCCTCAGGCCTGGCACTGTTGTCTGGCTGGAACTTCACACTCTGAGTAATGTATGGTTTTCCTTGTTTTGTTTTTTAAGCTGCACCCTTTTGCTTGCTTTTGCTGATGGAAATGAAAACTGAAGAGCTTGAAGTAAGGTGATTAAGTTAGTTGGCAGACTTAATGGGGACTTTGTGAGGCTGGTGGTATATAGGTGCTTTAGAAGGTGTGGGGGAGCCGAGGACGGCGGTGCTGGTGGGGGATGGGATCTGCTGGGCACTGGGTCTCAGCCCACAGAGAACGAGGTGCAGGGGCCATGCCCAAAGCCTCCTCACTGCCACCCCCTGCCGTAGCTGGCTGGGTGGCTCCTTGTACAGGGCTACCTTCCTTGGACGTGACTCTTCCAAGGCACTAGATCCCAGTGACACTCTCAACAACCTGTGAGAAAGGGAGTAGAGCACGGATCCATAGCTCTGTTTGACAGATGGGGAAACTGAGGCCGAGAGGCAGCCTTACTCTCCCAGCAAGCTAAAAGCAAGAACTCAGACTCCTGCCTTCCCGCCTGAGAACACAGTGCTCTGGGCTTCACCGTGGGGAGCTGAGCGCTCACTTAGTCACATTTCCCTTTATTTATGCAGAGGAGCTTCAAGAGGCACAGAAAGCTGATCGAAAGTGAAACCCGCAATTCCCGTCAATTCAGATTGCTCCAATTCATTTCTGCAAACATTTATTAAGTGCCTATTAGGCACCGTGCTCTGCTTTCATCTGGGAATAGAGTCAGCTCCTGATTTTCCACGCCAAGGGAGGAGCGTGGCCACACGGCACATCCACAGCCCAAGTCTCATGCCAGGCCCTTCTGGATTTGGGGTGTGCTGCTGAATTTTACTTCTCCGTCTTCTTTAAAAGCAGCAGATATGCTTTCCTAACTAAGCTTGTCTTTAATATTCAAATGAGAGGATAAGCCCCAAGTAAACACAGGGCCAGGTGGTGCCGGAGTGGGCAGCCGCAGGGGGAGCCGGCTTGTGATTTAAAATCTGGCTGTGGATCTAATCTGTGAAGGGGGTAATCCCTAGAGACGAGGCTGAGGGCTGAAGGGATGTACAGATTAGAGGGCTGGTGATAAGACAGATGTGTGGGGGCTGCTATGTCAGGAGGGCTCTCCCTTACAGGGGAGCATTTCTCCTTACGGTGCAGCAACATCCGGCTGCAGGTCCCGGACGCATGAGTCCATAGTTAGGGCAACATACCCAGGAAGTCGACTCCCCACCCTGATATTTCAAGATCTGCTTCTTACTAGCAAGAAACCAGCTGTCACTTGTAAGTTGGGTTCCATTCTGGACCCAACTGGAAGCCATGGGATAGGAAGAGCATGCGTGTCCACCACATTGAGGGTCCGTCAGGGTTCCCAGCGAGGGCATTTCTAGGGTAGGGGGTGAGGGAAGAGCCCATTATAAACTGAAATAGGAGGAAGAGCTGTGGAGTTTACATTTGCAATCAAATGAGGGGTCATCCTGAGCCACTGGTTCTATGATTCTACCTCGGCAGCGCTGGAATGACCTCCATGACAAGGCTGCAGAGGCTGGGGAGGGGGCTCCTTTCCGTCCGAGAAACAGACCAGAAACAGAGTGGGAAGCAGTTCCCTGAGCACATGCCCAGGTCTTGCCTTCCATGACAAGGCTGCAGAGGCTGGGGAGGGGGCTCCTTTCCGTCCGAGAAACAGACCAGAAAGAGTAGAACACAGGAGAGACTCAGGTGGGAAGCAGTTCCCTGAGCACATGCCCAGGCCTTGCCTCTCTTGAGTAGGGGTGGACCACAAGGGTCTTTGCTATGTGGGGGGGCTGGAGGAGGGGAGAGNCCATGACAAGGCTGCAGAGGCTGGGGAGGGGGCTCCTTTCCGTCCGAGAAACAGACCAGAAAGAGTAGAACACAGGAGAGACTCAGGTGGGAAGCAGTTCCCTGAGCACATGCCCAGGCCTTGCCTCTCTTGAGTAGGGGTGGACCACAAGGGTCTTTGCTATGTGGGGGGGCTGGAGGAGGGGAGAGAAGGGCTCTGGAGTTGTCCCCCCAGTGGCCCAGGTTACCATGCTCAGGCAGGATCTTAGTGGCGTGGCAGCTATCAGCATTTCTGAACACTCTGCAAAATGTCATCAACTACACAGAATGGACGGGGGCATGGCGAGATCTGCTTCAGGAAGGAACTCTCTGCCCATGGCCAAGGCTGTTTTCCCCAATCATTCGGTTTAAGGCAAACTCCTCAACCTCCTGGGGGCTTGGGCTCTCGTCACTCTGCCTTCCACATCCAAGCCATACCCTGACAGACCACTAAGCCTCTGCCTTTGCTCAAAGACTGGGTGGCTTGAACAAAGATTACATAGAAGCAGCCTCTACTGATGAGCAGCTACGGAGGCCTCCCCTCCAGAAGAGGATGCCCCTGAGCTATGGCACCTGTCCTCAGAGCATCCCCACCCCCATGTGAAACACAAAACAGCTATCTTTTAGATTGACTGAAAATCAGCCGGCGCCAAGGAACCATCAGTGGACAGGAATACAGAAGGCAAGACGCATGGCGAGTGCGCAGGGGGTCCTGATGCAGGACTGCCCAGCATTGCTGATCACAGCCCTCCTTTCTGCTGAGCAAGGACTTGGCCTCAAAATCATTCTGAAGCCAGCACTCCAGGAAGCCAGTACTCATCAGTCAGCATCAGCACCTGAGATGACACCTGTTTTCCATTGCTGACGAAGAAGGAGCGTAAACTGGCACTTCCAGAACCATGGTCCAAGCCCAGCCAGCTATGGAACGTTCTCCCTGCCTGAGGACCCACCTGCCCCTGCTGTTGGCACATAAGTGTCCTGGGAGGGAGGCGCGTGCACCAATCCATGAGATGTTAGCATGGCTCTACTATCTGCCCAAGAGCTCTGTAGCTCAAGCCTGTCAGTTGTTGAGACTTTGGCAGCTGCAGCCATATGAGTATTAACCCTGCTGTCTCCTGCTGTCTGAAAGACCCCCTAGAACTGCCAGCCAGCCCAAGGCAGGGAGAGAGGAGTGGGGCCAAGAGAGTGTAAGGCAGAGGACAGGAGGCAGGGGTGCAGGGAGAAGCGGACACTCTGGGCTCAATCCTCACAGCTTCTTCACTGACAACCCCCTCCAACCCCCCTGACTCACTTTGGAAGTCTGACCATTATCACTCCTCTACTTAAAATACTCTTCAAATCCTTCATATGCTTTTGGGATCACATTTGACCTCCGAAATCTGACTCACAAGGCCTACCACAACTCCAGCCTTGTGCCTCTCCAAAGATGCTCCTGCAAGCTCCCCATACTTGAGTAGTTAGTTCATAATCCCCAGAACCTGCAATGCTTCCTCTCTCAGGCTGTAGCTGAGAAAGCTATGTGTCCCCTAGTATCGGTTCCACTCTTCTTCCCTAGTGCCAGAACCCCCTGTTGTTAGACACATTGTTACCCAGAATAAAGGCATTTTTGAGGTTTCCATGCAGCTGAAACTAGCCATGTGACTAAGTGCTGACCAATGGGATCTAAGCTGAGTGTAACACATGACTTTTAATAAGTGTTATTAAAGGGAAGAGGTGTATTCCTCTCGGAGGGGTATGTGATGGGTGGAGCTCAAGCAGCCTTCTTAGACTATGAGGTGGAATCTCATGCTGAAGAGGACAGAACAAGACAGAAGAAACCCAGACCTCTAATATTATGGAACCACATCCAGGCTTCTTTTAACTGAGAGAGAGAAACACATTCTTATTTTGTTTAGGCTATTATTATTTTGTGTTTTATTACTTTTATGTTTTCCTTCTTAAAACTATCTGATTCAGTGTCTAAGCATGTCATTTCTCTGCCTGGGATATATTTCCTTCCCTTTTTTACCTAGTTAATTCTATTTGACTTTTCAAGACCCAGTTCTGGTGTCACCGTCTCTAGAAGGCCATTGGGCAAGCAGCCCATCTTTGTCCCCTCATAGCATAGAAAGCTTCTCTCTCTAGTAAGCATCTGTCCTGTGACACACAACCTGAGAACCAGTCTGGTCACTGGTTCTCTCTCCCTTGGCTAGACTATCAGCATCATGAAGGAGTGAGTCTTACTCATGTCCAGATGTCTGGTACCTAATCTGGTGCCTGATGATCAGTAAATGCGGAGGGGGGAACAGAAAGGATGGGGGTGAGGGTGGGCAGGAGGTCCCAGCAACTCCCTGGCTTCACCTGGGGGTCTTCTATCATTCCTTTCACTGGTAAGCAGATCCACCAACAGGCAGCTCCATCACGGGTGTTAAGGGTAGGAAAACCACTCTGGAGAGCTGACTTAATAAGAACATCAATGCCTGGTATTTCTAAAAGTTCCAATTGTATAGCATTTACCAATTTACAAGGCATATTCACACACGCACACATTATCCCTTAATTCTAAAACCCAGCTAACTAGGTACTTTCATTATCCCCAGGGCTTAGAGGGATAGGTAACGTACTCAAGGTCACATGGCTACAAAGCGGCCACCTGGGACCTGAAAATGAGGTCCTCTTGTTTGTGTCATGCCCAGCAACATTTCCATTGTTCCACAGGTGCCTCCTCCAATCTGCACTGCTGGGGGAGTTAGGAAGGCGAGCCGTGTGCACAACCGCTTGCAGGCCCACGGGCACGAGCATGTCATGAGCACACACCGACACCTGGTGCACAGATGGGAGGGGCTCCAGATGTTCCAGTGGTGTTTTCACTTGAGGCGGGAGCGATGGCAGAGGAAGGGGCATCGGGGTGATACCACGCAGCCGGTGCATGCAGATGCTCTGCCACTCTGCTCAAGGACAGAGCACCTCGAGCAAGTACAGGGGACGAGGGGAAGCAGGGAGGGCTGAGAGCAGGCGGCAGGCAGGGGGAGTTCGCATGCTTTTAGAAACTGCACTCGGCTGTCATTGGTACTGGTTATTTAGTGCATTCACCTCCCCCGGAGCGAGAACAGGACACTGTCAGGCTAAGAGACGGCAGCACACAGCATGTCCGTGGTAAACAATTTATTTTTCTACCTCAGTTGCTTACAGGGGAAAAAAATAAAATGTCATTAGGGAGAGGCACACAGATGAACTATTTACAGAGATGAAGGAAATTCACAATGGCTAAAACGTCTGTGAGGCAAGCATACTAGGACAAGTTCACCAAAGCAAAGCAATTCATAGCAAAACAAAATATGGAGGGGGCAAAAAAAGCCATACAGATTTTGTTTTTGGAAAAAAAAGCAAAACAAAACAACAACAAAAAACAGCTCATGGAAAAGCCTGCAGGAAAATAAAAGCCAAAGCAAAGCAATTCATAGCAAAACAAAATATGGAGGGGGCAAAAAAAGCCATACAGATTCTGTTTTTGGAAAAAAAAGCAAAACAAAACAACAACAAAAAACAGCTCATGAAAAAGCCTGCGGGAAAATAAAATGAAACTAACCAATAATTACATCGGGCATCTTTAATGAGATGAGCCACACTGCACATGTTGGGTCTGAAGGACACTGCCGTGCAAACTTACGGATTTGCTCACATCAGATGCATTGAATGGGAGCATGTGGGTCACTTCTCACAAACTATGAGCACAGACAAAGGAGTGACTCTGCAGGGTCTGACTGAGCTGTACATCATCAATGCAAGAGAGTGGGGGTTATTCAAACAGGAAAGTGGAGGAGTCAGAATCATGGGAAAGGATCCTTCTTGGGGAGACTGTCAGCCCTGAGATGAGGCCTGATCAGGTGGGCCCTCTGTGCTCTGTCCCCTCCTACTCCAGTGGTGCCGGCAGGGAACGCAAGGCCAGCACAGCCAGGGAGGCGAGGCTGGGGATGGAGGGGCCCGGTATGGACCGGTGCCATGGTGCCTGACATGTGGCAATGCCCAGGTGACTCCGCTGTCCCTTCTTGAAGACAGATGTGCTTATTATTATGGCAGAAGCCACTGGGAAACAGGCCCCAAAAGACAAAGACAATCAAATGCTGCTAACACAGTTGCTCTTCCAGATTGTTTTTCACGTTTTTACAGAACAGTCTGCATGTGTGTGTTCACTCTTGTCCGCCACAGGACACACGTGTTCCAGTCACATATCTGCCACCCTCTGGGCACTTAGAAGCTCACCCCATGAAATGCCCCAACGAGCCTGTTTGGTCATTATTTAAAATAATTTGATTCTTTCTTCCTGAGTTCCCTTAAGAAGGCTTTACAAAGTTTGTGAGAAGCTTCCCTCTGGCCCCCTTACATTCTGGGGATGCAGGGGTGGGGCTGGTTACATTGTGTACAAGAAGCAAAATGGGAGGGGACTGGAGAATAAAGGTTTTTTATAAGATTGAGTGAAACAATGAGAACGCGAGTCTTTTCCAAGAATTAAAAATGAGAAAAAGAACATTTGTTCAAACAGGCAGGTGGGACAGAGTTTCAGTGGGTACTGACAGCAGCTGGGGTGGCCCAGGCCGGGACTGTATCCTCTCTCTAGAAATGGTAGCAAACCCCAATGTGCTATGCCTCTCTTAAGAGCTAGTTGATAAAAATTATGTCTTGTGAAATCGGCACATAGTCTGCAAAGTGAAATAAGAACAGAAATTAACAGATTAAACCGAAACGAGAAGTCCAGAGGGGGGAAAACAGAGGCAGAGGGGAGACCACTGACCACAATCATAGTAATCCAAGACTGAATACTGATCTGAATACTGGGCAGGCGGACAGCTGGGCATGGGAGGAAGGAGCCATTTCCAAAGTGGCTGGTCACCACCCAGCCTTTCTAGAAAAGACCTACTACCCACTCTAAAAACTACTCAAAGATGTCTAGGCCTCTCTCTCACGATGGCTCATTTATCCTTGCAGAATCTTGAATGTGGCCCAGGAAAGGCTGCTGCAACCTCATGCCACACAGGTAGCCACGAGGCTCTGCTGAGAGGGCTCTCTGGACCCCCGCCAGACGAGAGGGACATTCATAGAAAAGGGAAATTCAGGGAAAAGGAGGATCCTTTATAACGGGGATCAGACCGCATCTTTTGAAAATGGGACTCAGGCTCGGCAGCTCCCTGGACTTGGATGCGCCTTCACTTTTCAGCTAGTCGTCTTGCATGGCCCTGCTATGATGGGATCAGAGAGGGGCTGGGAGGGATATGGGGTCCACATGCAGTGTCAGGAGGACTGGAGGTGGGAAGTGGGTGATGTGGCCACACAGTGAAGACGTTGGAAAGAAAGACCACAGAGAAAAAACTTCAGGACAGTGTGGTGGTGACACGACAGCTGTGCTGATGTCACCAAGTTACAGGATGCCTGAGGCATCGGGAGGGTCAACAGAGCCAATCTGACGGTGGTGGGGTGAGGGCAAAGGGCTGGGCCACGCCATCTCTGGGATCCCCCTCTGTACCCCACAGACTGGGCTAGGTCCCCCAGGAACACTCCTACTGGCATGAGGCCAGGGACAGATGTCAGAACATTCCAAAGCTCTCCCGTTCCAGTGGCACCGCCCCTGAGGCTGAGGCTCCAGAGGGGTCAAGTTCAGTTCTAGAGAGGAACAACCAGTCCCTGAGCTCTGGACTGCAGCGGCACAGGGGCTTACCTAGCCTTGTGTCTAGAGCTATGAGGCTGCTGGTGAGGCATCGGGACAAGCAGGCAGAACCACTCCTCCATAGGAGGCCGCTCCCCGAGCAGGGGCTCAGGACTGGGTGGACTCTGACTCCAGCCTGGCTCCTCCCTGGGGGGTGGGCAGCTAGGTCACTCACACCCTTACCCTCCCTGAGAGCAGGTAGTGTCACTTGTGTGGCCACTGGTGGCCCCTTTCTGGCCATCACTGAAGAGAAACAAGAGGCTTTCACGGTGTGAGTGGGAAGGATGGGAACTGGGAAGCTTGAGAGCTCAAAGGGAACAGAACAGCTAACTCCCACAGGTCAGGGAGTCGCTGTCTGTACATTTTAATGCCCAATTTCTGTCCCCTTCAAACCCAGCTGACTACGTTAAGCTGTGGGAGCTGGTGACAGTGATAAACAGCTGGGCCCTGTGCATAATCACTCCAACCCCACTCTGTCTCCCCTACCCCTACTCCACTTCCCAAAGCCTTGGCTTTTGGTGAAGAGCTGGGCACCCGGGGCACCCCATCTCATTCTGCCCAGCTTTGGCTTGGCCACTCTTGCATGCCTGATGGCCCTGAGGGCCAGTTTTCAGATAAGACCTGGACCTTAGCATGGAGTCCAGTCTGTCATCCCCCAAATTATTCCACATTAAGATCCCCCAACTCTTCACTGCAGAGTTGCCCTGGCATTAGCAGTGCACTGAGTGGCAATGGCAACCTGATGACGAAGGGAGGCAGGTTGTGCCAAGCGCACAGGTCATCACAGTGCATGAGCCTGTGCATCTCTTGCCCCCTGCAGGGCAAGCCGGGGGAGGAAGGGAGAGCAAAAACTCCCCCTGAACCTGCCACTAGCTTCTAGGCTGAGCAGGACAGGCAAGGAATGGAGAATAGGGTGGGGACCCAAGAGGTCCCTCTGGGAGAGCCAGTGCATGCATGCGTGTATGTGTGGACCATGCACCCCACAACACCCTCTTCCTTTAAGTTCCATCCCATGGAACTTTCCGTGATGATGGAAATGTTCCACACTCTGCGCTGACGGGAGCCTCAAGCCACATGCAACTACTGAGTAACTGAAATGTGGCTCTTGTGACTGAGGAACTGAATGTTTCTTTTCCCTTAATTTGAATTAACTTAAATCTAAATTTTAGTGGTTGCATGTGGCTTATGTGACCGTCCTGGACGAATGGACCCCAAGGTGACAGTGGAGCATGGCAGTTAGCCCCAGACTGCCCGGGTGCAGATCCTGGCCCTGTCCCTTGCTCGTTGTGACCCCCTGAAAAGGGTTTTCTACCTCTCTGTGCCCCAGGGGCTCCATCTGTAAATTGGGAAATCTAATCACAGCACCATCTGCTATTGGGAAGCTGTGGGGAGGGCTTCGTGGGTGGGGGGGCCAGGGATCCTAGCTGCGGGCCCCTCCCAGACGGGGAAACTGCCTTGGCCCCGGGGGACACTAGTGGGGGAGTCCCCACCCTCTTCCACCTCGAACTTCTGCTACTGTACCTGCCTCCTCCCCTCACCCTCTGACCCCCAATAGACCATCCCGCACAAACCCCCATTTACAGAAGAGAGAAGTGAGGCCCAGACAAGTTGGGTGATCTGTGCACAGCCACCTGGCCAGTTGGTGTTGGAGCCTGGACAAAAGCCCAGGGCTTCCATCGCTGGTTGACAGATCCGTCTACCACAGCGTGTGGCTTGAAGTGTCCCAGACGCCTCCTGCCCTCCCCCACACACCCTTCTCCTCCCCAAAGCTCGGTCTGAGGCAAATGCTGGGCCAGGCCCCCACTCTGCCCTCCGGTCATCAGCCTCGGAGCGCCATCCTCCAGGGCGACATCTTTGCTCCCTTCGCTTCCTGATTCATCTCAGACCCTGACGCTCCCCGGCCTCCAAGTCTAGGCACGATGGCCACCCAGGAGTGAAAATATGCCTGCAGCCCAGCTCCCTGTGGAGCCTCCTCCCTCAGCAGAGAACCCACAGAGGACAAGACCTTCTCTGGAAATCTCAGCTGTCTCTGCACATATACTCTCAAGCTCCCCGATATAGTCTCATCTCTACTCCAAGTCTGGGAAAGACTGGCCAACCTCAGGGGAAAAGCACAGCCTCATAAAACATTGCTTCCTCCAACATCCTCCTGCCATCCCTACAAGACCAGGCCTACCCTTGCTGTGCCTGCCAGCTACCTTGACGCTGCAGCAGCCCAGGCCTGTGGATGGGCATCGCCGCGGGCTCTGCCTCAAGTCTCTGACACCCACACGGAGGGAAGGGAGAATCTAAACAGCCCCACCCAGGATGCACGGCAAACCCGAACCCCAGCAGCCCACTACCAACACACGCCAGAAGGGCACTGCAGCCAGAGAGGTCAGGATCGAGCAGGAGGAGGAGAGGAGGGAAGGGCAGGAAGACGGTGGACATCAGACACGTGGATGTGGGGAGGGACAGGCACGCTGGGGGTGGTAGAGGGTGAAAGAAAACTCTGGGCCTAGAGTTCAGTCCCCAGGGAGAAAGAATCTGCGACAACTTCAGAAATAGGAGTGAGCAGAGGGAAGCCTCCTTTCAAAGCTGCCACTCACAGACTCAGCACCGATGACATACTTTAGGCAATCAGGAACTCTGAGCTGCATCCTGCCCTGGACTTGAGTGGATTTGAAATCCGGCACCTACAGGTCATTTCTTAAATGGAGGTGTGTAGGAGTTGTGTTTTCAGTAGGAGTCCTCCCGTCTTCCCCCACATGCAGCCCACCTCCCATGTTTCCAAAGCCCCTGGAGACCACGCCACTCACCTGGGAACTGATAGCCATAGCTAGGTGCGAATCCAGGGTAGCCGCGGCCATAGGTTGCCACAAAGTTGGGGTAGCCTTGAATAGACAGAAAGATCAGATTCCCATTAGTACAGCCGCCTCAGGTCTGGGGTGAAATCCCAGGGAGGGTGGCAATGAGGAATGGCCTGAGTTATTTTCCTTCACAAATGATTTGTCTCCCATGAGGGTCTTTACTCCCTCGGTCACCTTTCTCCCGAGGCCAGGGGGCTGCTGGTAATTAACCCACATTTGGGCAGCTGGACCCTCTCAAAGCCCATGCACTTTCTTGAACCTGCAAAGTAAATGCCACGCATTAGCACCAGCCACAGGGCCTGCGCTGACTCTGACATTTGGAGAGCTTACCCCGAATGTACTTTACCTTAAAGCTATTGACAGTAGGAGATTAAAGTCCTTGTAGTGCCTCCTCCCAAGGCAGAGGAGAAGAGGGCCAGTACCACACAGAGCGTGGGTACTCAAGGGTCACAGTTCAGTGGCCAGACTCAGAGCTGACCCTGTGCCTCTGGAAATTGCTGGGCCTAATGAGCCATGGCCCAAGGGAGGGGGGATGCTCAGGGGCCCACATTCCAGCATGTGGGTCATCCACAGAGGTGCCGGTGTCTTTGAAAGACCCTTGGAGAATGGCAAGGAACTGGTTGTGTTAAAACATGCACCACAAAGCATGGGCCAAACTCAGAAGTCTCTTGCCATGTGTTCTGACATGTATTTCACAGCAAGCATATTTTTCTAGATACTGTCTCAGCAGATAGCTGAGGGGGTGGTTAATCGAGGGGTACTAGTGGAGACTGCTGCTGGGCTGAGCCTGGGGTGCAGAGAAAACTCTGCTAGCAAGTCCTGGTGCTGGTGGGGCCTTCTCCGATCTGTTACTAAGCCCCCAGTGAGATGTCACTTCAGCTCTCGATGAGTCATTGTGCCTACTCAGGCCATTTCACTCTTCACAAACCTGCCTCTTGATTCAGGCTACAACGAAGGCTGATGTAGCCTTCTTGGACTGAAACTTCACTGGCCACAGGAGATCTGTGGCTGCCTCCTGTTCCTACCCCACTGGCTCACTCTGCCTTCCTCTGCTCAATGTATGGGTAATCTCAGTACCTTCATGCTCTTAAAATACCACATGGCCACCTGACCACCACCAAAGGCTTGACTTTTGCTTTGACCTCTGCGGTGGATGTCTGTGGTTGTTTTTCAGCTGCCCAGCAGTGAACCCCTCCCAATATGTGTTTTGAGAGAGGCTTGTCTTCAGCTCTCCCTGAGCTTGCAGCTGGGAGGCTGGCCGGTAAACTGGGGCTCAGCCAAGGAGCCTTCCTCAGGCCTGCCTGCCTCTGGAGCTGGTGGGGCAGGGGAGGAGGGGGTGGCTTAGGATTTATTCTGGTGTCAGCAGCAGAATCCAGCGTCCAATGGTGGCAACGATGGCCCCCTGACTAGGTCATGCCTGGGTTGTCCCCTTGGCTGGGGCTGGAGCTCTGACCACCCAGCTTCCCCAGTTCCTGCCTGTTTCCTGAGTCCTGTTCTCCAGCTTTCCCGTCAATTCTGCGCAATGCCCAAGCTCCTCCCAATCATCTCCCTTGCTGCTTACAGCAGCCAGAGTTATTTCTGCTGCTTGCTCCCAAAACAGTGGTAGAAAGTTACTTTGAATAATAAAAAAAGGAAAAAAAAAAAAAAGGAAAAAAAAAAAAAAAGGAAAATAAGAAAAAGACAAAAACAAAAAACCCAAAAAACCAAAAAACAAGTAAAAAAAAGTTACTTTGATGGGTGGATTTATGAGTCTCTGGGCTCACCAGTGAGGAGGCCAACAGTGCCCACTGTCCCTGTGTCTCTGCACTTCTGTACACCCCCTTAGGACACCCCTAAACATGAGCTCTGGGGTCTCACGATCCACCTCCCCTGTGGATTCTCCCATGTCACACCAACCACCTGTCGCCTCTGCAAGTGAGGGCTCCAGGACAAGGATCAGTTACTAAACTGCATCCCGCTTGCACTCTGGCAGCATGAGTCAGAGCCTGCTTGTCTTCCTGCTGCCCCTTCAGAGCTTCTGTGCCTCAGAGGTGCAGAGATGGGACCTGTCGTCCCTCACTTCCTTGTGGGTGTTCGTATTGTAGCTTTTGCTTGTGGATCTACCCTCAGACCCAGAACAGAAACTCACTGGTCGGCAGTCAGGAGGCTCAAGTTCCAGTCCTGCCTCTAGCCCAAGACCATGCCCCTGGGGGTTGCTATGATCTGAATGCATGTGCTGATATCTGCACCCCCAAAGTGATGGTGTTAAGAGGTGTGGCCTTTGAGAGGTGATTAGGTCTTGAGGACGGAGCCCACAGAACTGGGATTAGTGTCCTTATAAAGAGGCTGGAGAGAGGCCCTCACCCCTTCCAACATGTGAGGACACAGTGGGAGGGCTCCGTCTATGAGGAACGGGCCCTCCCCATACAGAGAATCTGCCAGAGCCTGGATCTTGGCTTCCCAGCCTCCAGAACTGTGAGAAATAAATATTTGTTGTTTATAAGTCCCCTCTCTCTGATATTTTGCTACAGCAGCCCACTCTAAGACAGGAGGCTGTCCTCTTCTCTTGGAGATTGAGTCTTGCACCTTTAAAAGGCCTCACAGGTTGATGTGGCCAGATTCTCAACTGAGACCAGCGTGGCTCCTTTCCCTTGCTTCAGCCAGAGCTTTCCTGAATTTGCAGTCACGACTAACTCACTGGCCATCTGAACGGTCTCTGCCTCAGCAGGGTCTTGCCACCTGCTCCTTCCCTATGCGTTTATTTCCCAGCACCTGGTATCTCATTGGCAAAAGGCAGCCCAGGCAAGACAGAATAACCCAGTGGCTTTGCACTCACTGCTAATTGAGCAGGAGCCCAGTGGGATGCTGAGCGCAGGCATCTGCTGGAGAAAGAGGGAAGGAACAAGGGCAAAGGCCAGGATTTGGATGCTTTAAATGGACATACCACGCTGGCTCCTTCCCTGGTGTTTACTTCATGGCTGGGCAGCTCAATTCTCCTCCAAATTAATCACCTGCTACCAAATCAGATCTTTTAGCACTAGATTTCTTACATCATCATTTCATAATATTGATAAGTGAATTATATGCAAAGAGCCAAATTACTGCTGCCCAGGGGCTTTCCTGATGAAAAATGGCTCTTTTGCTTCTACCTTCAGAGCTGGGGGTCTTAAATATTTTAGTGTTAATCTGACAGCAGAAGTACAAGCCCATGTGTCCCCATCCATCCCTCCGAGGGGGTGGGAGATGGTGGAATGGTCACTCCCTCCCTGCACATGGGCCACCAGCATGATGCAATCGTATCTGTTTTCTTCCTGGCATATGCAAGTCTTCAACAAGAAGGAAGAAAAGCATGGTTAAGTTCACCCCAACTTTGGGCCTCACCCCACTCTCTTCCTGGACCTGTCAATATCATCGTCTCCTGAACAACGAGATGAGAATTTGGCATCTGCCACAGCAGGGGATCTTATCTTCATCCCCCATCGCCAAACATCCTCTAGGTCAGGCAGATGAAATCATAAATTTATAATACAACATTACTTCAATTTTCCTCTTCATTTACTGCTGTGCAGCCCAGCTCTGCTCGAACAGCTCACAGCCCCAGCCACACAGGGGAAATTGGCTGGCTGCATATCAATAGCACATTACAGCAGACCCATGTGGACGCTCCATCAAGCCACATTACGGTGGGGTGACCCAGCCACCACTTCCATTAACAGCCGGTCCCCTCCTGCACTGGCCACTGCACAATTTATTTGCTCCAGTACTCTGGATGCCTGATCAATCCCACAGTAATTATCTCTTGTCACTAAAGCAAAAAAACCAAGCCTTCTGCCTGGATGGCCACCTTTCTTGCAGATCGGCTTTCTACTGTGGAAACAAAATTCAAAAATCAACAATAGAATTTGGATTTGCCAGTGAGCTCATTTTGGGGCCCCATTTTGGGGATGCTGGCAGCCTTCTCACAACTGTGGTTCGAGATCTCTGCTCCAGCCCTAGAGATGTCTGCATTCTAGACAGGTCCATGACTCATCCTCACCCGGGATCTGTTACTCAGCTACTCAGAGTCATGGAAAACTGCTCACACCAGGCCCCTAACTTGAAAGAAACAAGAGGCAAGTGCTGTTTATCCAGGGAACCGCCACAGTGTGACATATCTGCTGCGTGACATGCAGAGCATTGCCAGGGGCACCACACTGACTCCGTGAGGTCTGCAAACAGATGAAACACCCAGTTCCTATAGCTCTTCCTAGGCAAGGACCTAAAAGCCAAAGTCTACAAAGATGCCCAGTCCCCAGAATCATCCTGAGTTGCAGGGGCTCCTCTAGACCCACGCTGTCCAACTGAAATTTAACTTAACTGAAACTATATAGAATGAAAACGTCAGTTCCTCAGTTGCAAACACCACATCTCAAGTGCTTGGCAGCAGGTGTGCGCATGTGCCCGGTGGCTACCACATTGGCTGGCACAGACAGGACCTCCCCACTTTCGCATAAAGTTCTACTGGACTGTGCTGCTCTGGACGAACAATGAAGAGTTGAGTTTCCTCTGTCCATCAGGAAACAGCTAAACAAATGGAAATGACTTGAACAGGTGTTTTTGGGAAAGACAAATCCTAGTTGAAATTATAATTGAGTCTGGATGTGTGGCTTTAAGTTTCAGCCAATCTCCTTTTGATCTGTAGTGAATGCCAGCAGATTGCAGCTCCCCAGCCCTTCTTAACAATGATTTAGTTATTTTTTGCTTTCATTTCAGAGGAGCTTAATGTTGGGGAACACTGGGCCAGGATTTCATGGGACTTTTCAGTAGGAACACAGGTGAGAATGCTTCAGCTAAAGTGCTTTAGTGGGTCAACAGCGTTCTCTCCATTGCTGGCCCTGCACGGTGAAGCTTTTCTTCAAGGCCTCAGCAATGTGCTATTTCTCTACCACTGGTATCAACATGTTCAATAAATAGCATGTGCCTAACGAGGCCAAGAGAGCTAACAGCAGTGGGATTATGTAGCTGAGGGCAGAGAAGGCTAAGAGGAATCAAATATATCAACAATCGTCATGTGTTTGCTTTTATTAAGAAAAACTATAAGAGATTTTATTGCATTGAATTGGATGACTATGGGAACTCCTTGGCTGCTGTAAGGCACTGGAACAAAGTCTGAGGGGCTGCAAAAGACCTTTTCTAAGGGTCTCATTTCATTTTGGTTTTGTCCAACTCAAAGGTGGGTGACCTGGCCCAAGAATAACCCCTCCTCTTTTCTCCTATATCCTTTGCAAGGAATTCCCATTTGGCCAATTCTTTGATGATCGTGTCAAAGGCTGTGAAATCAAAAACCCAAATGAGTAGGCTTTCCCCAGGGATGTTTGTAGCCATATCAAGAGAGATCAAGAAAGAAGACCTGTGCAACTATGTACTCATCAGCCTCCCTTTGATGAGACCTCCCAAAGTATGGAGAAATCTTTAAGGATATTGTGATATTACGATATGGGTATGTTGGTTTTCATCCATGGTTCCTGGCTTGTTCTAATCTTCCCCTGCCTTTCTGTCTTGGAGCTGGCCATAAAGAAATTCTCTTACCTACTTTATCTGATTGTAGGTCATAAGACCTCCATTTCAGAAGGGGTCCTGCCCCATACCCAAGAGGAAGGGATGCTGCACAGAGAGGCCAAGAAGAACCTGAACAAATAGACCTTGCTGGTTTCCCCACCAGTCTATTAGTATTAGATCACATTCTTTTTGTTCAATCACATTTATACATGGTTGTCCATGCTTCAGTCATGTGTACATAATGAAGCTTCCCTGAAAAGCCAAAAGCACAGGGTTTGGAGAGCTTCCGGATGACCGAACAAGTGGAGGATCCTGGAGGGTGGAGTGACAGAGAAGTGCCTGGAAGCTCCATGCCCCTTCCCCCATATGTCACCCTATGTGTCTCTTCATTTGTATCTTTTGTAATATCATTTGTAATACCCTTATAATAAACCACTAAATGTAAGTGTTTCCCTGAGTTCTGTGAGCTTCTCAGCAAATGAACGGAATCCAAGGAGGAGGTTGTGGGAACCCCGATTTATAGCCAGGAGGTAAGAAGCACAGGTAAAACAACCTGGAGCTTGCGACTGGCACCTAAAGTGGGGGGGTGTCAGTCTTGGGGACTGAGCCCTCAACCTGTGGTATCTGATGCTTCTCCAGGTAGGCAGACAGTGTCAGAATTGAATTAGAGGACACTCAGCTGATGTCCACTGCAGAACTGATTGCTTGCCTGCTGGTGGAGAGAAACCCCCACGCATTTGGTGACGGAAGTCTTCTGTGTTGATTGTTGCTGAGTAAGAGTATAGGAAAAGCACTTTTGTTGTTTTTTTTCCCTACAGAGATATTTAAAAATTAGTTCCAGTGTCCAACTCACTTAGAGACCAGTATGCTGGGTGAGACTCTTCACTAGAATGGCAGCTTTCTGAGATCAGAGGCTTTTGTTCTCTGCTGCATCATCAGCATCTAGAACAATGCCTGGCACTCAGTAGGTACTCAATAAATACGTGTTGAACGAATGAATTTTAACATTTTAATGGCTTATAGTCTGCCTTCTAAAAAATCCCTAGAAGTGCTACATATTTTTCTGCTCTTTCAGCAACAAAAGTTGAAATCACTGAAAACTCATCTCATTCCATTCATTAATGAAATTTTAAAAAATATTTTTCTGCATGAGCCAAGTTCATCAGCCATATTGCTGTTGGTGGTGACGACAGTGATTCCAGGACTAATGTTCAGGTGCACAGTGCACCGTGGAGATGGTGACCCCGTGACTCATGGGACACGTCATGCCATCCTACCAAAGGATTAGTCTCTGCCTGATGCCATGCTACCATGTTAAAGGGAAGAGGCAAAAAGAAAGAGAGGAGGAGTCTCTGATGATGGAGTCGTGAGTTCATGCCTGATGCTGTGCCTGATCTGTCTGCCTGGACCTCAGGCTGAGCTGGTTTCAGGCTGGGGAACACGTTTTGGGACCTCTTAGGAACCTCTGCTCAGCAGGAAATAATTCTTGCTGGTTCTCGAAATGATTTTTAATAATAATTTTACATACAAACATATTTAGTTTAGCTCTTTAACTTTTTCTATCAAGAGGTGCATTCCGGGGCCGGCCCGGTGGCGCACTGCTACAGTGC
>NW_007726244.1:537432-549288 GCF_000696425.1 Galeopterus variegatus
CAATGTGCTATGCCTCTCTTAAGAGCTAGTTGATAAAAATTATGTCTTGTGAAATCGGCACATAGTCTGCAAAGTGAAATAAGAACAGAAATTAACAGATTAAACCGAAACGAGAAGTCCAGAGGGGGGAAAACAGAGGCAGAGGGGAGACCACTGACCACAATCATAGTAATCCAAGACTGAATACTGATCTGAATACTGGGCAGGCGGACAGCTGGGCATGGGAGGAAGGAGCCATTTCCAAAGTGGCTGGTCACCACCCAGCCTTTCTAGAAAAGACCTACTACCCACTCTAAAAACTACTCAAAGATGTCTAGGCCTCTCTCTCACGATGGCTCATTTATCCTTGCAGAATCCTGAATGTGGCCCAGGAAAGGCTGCTGCAACCTCATGCCACACAGGTAGCCACGAGGCTCTGCTGAGAGGGCTCTCTGGACCCCCGCCAGACGAGAGGGACATTCATAGAAAAGGGAAATTCAGGGAAAAGGAGGATCCTTTATAACGGGGATCAGACCGCATCTTTTGAAAATGGGACTCAGGCTCGGCAGCTCCCTGGACTTGGATGCGCCTTCACTTTTCAGCTAGCCGTCTTGCATAGCCCTGCTATGATGGGATCAGAGAGGGGCTGGGAGGGATATGGGGTCCACATGCAGTGTCAGGAGGACTGGAGGTGGGAAGTGGGTGATGTGGCCACACAGTGAAGACGTTGGAAAGAAAGACCACAGAGAAAAAACTTCAGGACAGTGTGGTGGTGACACGACAGCTGTGCTGATGTCACCAAGTTACAGGATGCCTGAGGCATGGGGAGGGGTCAACAGAGCCAATCTGACAGTGGTGGGGTGAGGGCAAAGGGCTGGGCCACGCCATCTCTGGGATCCCCCTCTGTACACCACAGACTGGGCTAGGTCCCCCAGGAACACTCCTACTGGCATGAGGCCAGGGACAGATGTCAGAACATTCCAAAGCTCTCCCGTTCCAGTGGCACCGCCCCTGAGGCTGAGGCTCCAGAGGGGTCAAGTTCAGTTCTAGAGAGGAACAACCAGTCCCTGAGCTCTGGACTGCAGCGGCACAGGGGCTTACCTAGCCTTGTGTCTAGAGCTATGAGGCTGCTGGTGAGGCATCGGGACAAGCAGGCAGAACCACTCCTCCATAGGAGGCCGCTCCCCGAGCAGGGGCTCAGGACTGGGTGGACTCTGACTCCAGCCTGGCTCCTCCCTGGGGGGTGGGCAGCTAGGTCACTCACACCCTTACCCTCCCTGAGAGCAGGTAGTGTCACTTGTGTGGCCACTGGTGGCCCCTTTCTGGCCATCACTGAAGAGAAACAAGAGGCTTTCACGGTGTGAGTGGGAAGGATGGGAACTGGGAAGCTTGAGAGCTCAAAGGGAACAGAACAGCTAACTCCCACAGGTCAGGGAGTCGCTGTCTGTACATTTTAATGCCCAATTTCTGTCCCCTTCAAACCCAGCTGACTACGTTAAGCTGTGGGAGCTGGTGAGAGTGATAAACAGCTGGGCCCTGCGCATAATCACTCCAACCCCACTCTGTCTCCCCTACCCCTACTCCACTTCCCAAAGCCTTGGCTTTTGGTGAAGAGCTGGGCACCCGGGGCACCCCATCTCATTCTGCCCAGCTTTGGCTTGGCCACTCTTGCATGCCTGATGGCCCTGAGGGCCAGTTTTCAGATAAGACCTGGACCTTAGCATGGAGTCCAGTCTGTCATCCCCCAAATTATTCCACATTAAGATCCCCCAACTCTTGCTTTTGGTGAAGAGCTGGGCACCCGGGGCACCCCATCTCATTCTGCCCAGCTTTGGCTTGGTCACTCTTGCATGCCTGATGGCCCTGAGGGCCAGTTTTCAGATAAGACCTGGACCTTAGCATGGAGTCCAGTCTGTCACCCCCCAAATTATTCCACATTAAGATCCCCCAACTCTGCACTGCAGAGTTGCCCTGGCATTAGCAGTGCACTGAGTGGCAATGGCAACCTGATGACGAAGGGAGGCAGGTTGTGCCAAGCGCACAGGTCATCACAGTGCATGAGCCTGTGCATCTCTTGCCCCCTGCGGGGCAAGCCGGGGGAGGAAGGGAGAGCAAAAACTCCCCCTGAACCTGCCACTAGCTTCTAGGCTGAGCAGGACAGGCAAGGAATGGAGAATAGGGTGGGGACCCAAGAGGTCCCTCTGGGAGAGCCAGTGCATGCATGCGTGTATGTGTGGACCATGCACCCCACAACACCCTCTTCCTTTAAGTTCCATCCCATGGAACTTTCCGTGATGATGGAAATGTTCCACACTCTGCGCTGACGGGAGCCTCAAGCCACATGCAACTACTGAGTAACTGAAATGTGGCTCTTGTGACTGAGGAACTGAATGTTTCTTTTCCCTTAATTTGAATTAACTTAAATCTAAATTTTAGTGGTTGCATGTGGCTTATGTGACCGTCCTGGACGAATGGACCCCAAGGTGACAGTGGAGCATGGCAGTTAGCCCCAGACTGCCCGGGTGCAGATCCTGGCCCTGTCCCTTGCTCGTTGTGACCCCCTGAAAAGGGTTTTCTACCTCTCTGTGCCCCAGGGGCTCCATCTGTAAATTGGGAAATCTAATCACAGCACCATCTGCTATTGGGAAGCTGTGGGGAGGGCTTCGTGGGTGGGGGGGCCAGGGATCCTAGCTGCGGGCCCCTCCCAGACGGGGAAACTGCCTTGGCCCCGGGGGACACTAGTGGGGGAGTCCCCACCCTCTTCCACCTCGAACTTCTGCTACTGTACCTGCCTCCTCCCCTCACCCTCTGACCCCCAATAGACCATCCCGCACAAACCCCCATTTACAGAAGAGAGAAGTGAGGCCCAGACAAGTTGGGTGATCTGTGCACAGCCACCTGGCCAGTTGGTGTTGGAGCCTGGACAAAAGCCCAGGGCTTCCATCGCTGGTTGACAGATCCGTCTACCACAGCGTGTGGCTTGAAGTGTCCCAGACGCCTCCTGCCCTCCCCCACACACCCTTCTCCTCCCCAAAGCTCGGTCTGAGGCAAATGCTGGGCCAGGCCCCCACTCTGCCCTCCGGTCATCAGCCTCGGAGCGCCATCCTCCAGGGCGACATCTTTGCTCCCTTCGCTTCCTGATTCATCTCAGACCCTGACGCTCCCCGGCCTCCAAGTCTAGGCACGATGGCCACCCAGGAGTGAAAATATGCCTGCAGCCCAGCTCCCTGTGGAGCCTCCTCCCTCAGCAGAGAACCCACAGAGGACAAGACCTTCTCTGGAAATCTCAGCTGTCTCTGCACATATACTCTCAAGCTCCCCGATATAGTCTCATCTCTACTCCAAGTCTGGGAAAGACTGGCCAACCTCAGGGGAAAAGCACAGCCTCATAAAACATTGCTTCCTCCAACATCCTCCTGCCATCCCTACAAGACCAGGCCTACCCTTGCTGTGCCTGCCAGCTACCTTGACGCTGCAGCAGCCCAGGCCTGTGGATGGGCATCGCCGCGGGCTCTGCCTCAAGTCTCTGACACCCACACGGAGGGAAGGGAGAATCTAAACAGCCCCACCCAGGATGCACGGCAAACCCGAACCCCAGCAGCCCACTACCAACACACGCCAGAAGGGCACTGCAGCCAGAGAGGTCAGGATCGAGCAGGAGGAGGAGAGGAGGGAAGGGCAGGAAGACGGTGGACATCAGACACGTGGATGTGGGGAGGGACAGGCACGCTGGGGGTGGTAGAGGGTGAAAGAAAACTCTGGGCCTAGAGTTCAGTCCCCAGGGAGAAAGAATCTGCGACAACTTCAGAAATAGGAGTGAGCAGAGGGAAGCCTCCTTTCAAAGCTGCCACTCACAGACTCAGCACCGATGACATACTTTAGGCAATCAGGAACTCTGAGCTGCATCCTGCCCTGGACTTGAGTGGATTTGAAATCCGGCACCTACAGGTCATTTCTTAAATGGAGGTGTGTAGGAGTTGTGTTTTCAGTAGGAGTCCTCCCGTCTTCCCCCACATGCAGCCCACCTCCCATGTTTCCAAAGCCCCTGGAGACCACGCCACTCACCTGGGAACTGATAGCCATAGCTAGGTGCGAATCCAGGGTAGCCGCGGCCATAGGTTGCCACAAAGTTGGGGTAGCCTTGAATAGACAGAAAGATCAGATTCCCATTAGTACAGCCGCCTCAGGTCTGGGGTGAAATCCCAGGGAGGGTGGCAATGAGGAATGGCCTGAGTTATTTTCCTTCACAAATGATTTGTCTCCCATGAGGGTCTTTACTCCCTCGGTCACCTTTCTCCCGAGGCCAGGGGGCTGCTGGTAATTAACCCACATTTGGGCAGCTGGACCCTCTCAAAGCCCATGCACTTTCTTGAACCTGCAAAGTAAATGCCACGCATTAGCACCAGCCACAGGGCCTGCGCTGACTCTGACATTTGGAGAGCTTACCCCGAATGTACTTTACCTTAAAGCTATTGACAGTAGGAGATTAAAGTCCTTGTAGTGCCTCCTCCCAAGGCAGAGGAGAAGAGGGCCAGTACCACACAGAGCGTGGGTACTCAAGGGTCACAGTTCAGTGGCCAGACTCAGAGCTGACCCTGTGCCTCTGGAAATTGCTGGGCCTAATGAGCCATGGCCCAAGGGAGGGGGGATGCTCAGGGGCCCACATTCCAGCATGTGGGTCATCCACAGAGGTGCCGGTGTCTTTGAAAGACCCTTGGAGAATGGCAAGGAACTGGTTGTGTTAAAACATGCACCACAAAGCATGGGCCAAACTCAGAAGTCTCTTGCCATGTGTTCTGACATGTATTTCACAGCAAGCATATTTTTCTAGATACTGTCTCAGCAGATAGCTGAGGGGGTGGTTAATCGAGGGGTACTAGTGGAGACTGCTGCTGGGCTGAGCCTGGGGTGCAGAGAAAACTCTGCTAGCAAGTCCTGGTGCTGGTGGGGCCTTCTCCGATCTGTTACTAAGCCCCCAGTGAGATGTCACTTCAGCTCTCGATGAGTCATTGTGCCTACTCAGGCCATTTCACTCTTCACAAACCTGCCTCTTGATTCAGGCTACAACAAAGGCTGATGTAGCCTTCTTGGACTGAAACTTCACTGGCCACAGGAGATCTGTGGCTGCCTCCTGTTCCTACCCCACTGGCTCACTCTGCCTTCCTCTGCTCAATGTATGGGTAATCTCAGTACCTTCATGCTCTTAAAATACCACATGGCCACCTGACCACCACCAAAGGCTTGACTTTTGCTTTGACCTCTGTGGTGGATGTCTGTGGTTGTTTTTCAGCTGCCCAGCAGTGAACCCCTCCCAATATGTGTTTTGAGAGAGGCTTGTCTTCGTCTTAAAATACCACATGGCCACCTGACCACCACCAAAGGCTTGACTTTTGCTTTGACCTCTGCGGTGGATGTCTGTGGTTGTTTTTCAGCTGCCCAGCAGTGAACCCCTCCCAATATGTGTTTTGAGAGAGGCTTGTCTTCAGCTCTCCCTGAGCTTGCAGCTGGGAGGCTGGCCGGTAAACTGGGGCTCAGCCAAGGAGCCTTCCTCAGGCCTGCCTGCCTCTGGAGCTGGTGGGGCAGGGGAGGAGGGGGTGGCTTAGGATTTATTCTGGTGTCAGCAGCAGAATCCAGCGTCCAATGGTGGCAACGATGGCCCCCTGACTAGGTCATGCCTGGGTTGTCCCCTTGGCTGGGGCTGGAGCTCTGACCACCCAGCTTCCCCAGTTCCTGCCTGTTTCCTGAGTCCTGTTCTCCAGCTTTCCCGTCAATTCTGCGCAATGCCCAAGCTCCTCCCAATCATCTCCCTTGCTGCTTACAGCAGCCAGAGTTATTTCTGCTGCTTGCTCCCAAAACAGTGGTAGAAAGTTACTTTGAATAATAAAAAAAGGAAAAAAAAAAAAAGGAAAATAAGAAAAAGACAAAAACAAAAAACCCAAAAAACCAAAAAACAAGTAAAAAAAAGTTACTTTGATGGGTGGATTTATGAGTCTCTGGGCTCACCAGTGAGGAGGCCAACAGTGCCCACTGTCCCTGTGTCTCTGCACTTCTGTACACCCCCTTAGGACACCCCTAAACATGAGCTCTGGGGTCTCACGATCCACCTCCCCTGTGGATTCTCCCATGTCACACCAACCACCTGTCGCCTCTGCAAGTGAGGGCTCCAGGACAAGGATCAGTTACTAAACTGCATCCCGCTTGCACTCTGGCAGCATGAGTCAGAGCCTGCTTGTCTTCCTGCTGCCCCTTCAGAGCTTCTGTGCCTCAGAGGTGCAGAGATGGGACCTGTCGTCCCTCACTTCCTTGTGGGTGTTCGTATTGTAGCTTTTGCTTGTGGATCTACCCTCAGACCCAGAACAGAAACTCACTGGTCGGCAGTCAGGAGGCTCAAGTTCCAGTCCTGCCTCTAGCCCAAGACCATGCCCCTGGGGGTTGCTATGATCTGAATGCATGTGCTGATATCTGCACCCCCAAAGTGATGGTGTTAAGAGGTGTGGCCTTTGAGAGGTGATTAGGTCTTGAGGACGGAGCCCACAGAACCCTCTAGCCCAAGACCATGCCCCTGGGGGTTGCTATGATCTGAATGCATGTGCTGATATCTGTACCCCCAAAGTGATGGTGTTAAGAGGTGTGGCCTTTGAGAGGTGATTAGGTCTTGAGGACGGAGCCCACAGAACTGGGATTAGTGTCCTTATAAAGAGGCTGGAGAGAGGCCCTCACCCCTTCCAACATGTGAGGACACAGTGGGAGGGCTCCGTCTATGAGGAACGGGCCCTCCCCATACAGAGAATCTGCCAGAGCCTGGATCTTGGCTTCCCAGCCTCCAGAACTGTGAGAAATAAATATTTGTTGTTTATAAGTCCCCTCTCTCTGATATTTTGCTACAGCAGCCCACTCTAAGACAGGAGGCTGTCCTCTTCTCTTGGAGATTGAGTCTTGCACCTTTAAAAGGCCTCACAGGTTGATGTGGCCAGATTCTCAACTGAGACCAGCGTGGCTCCTTTCCCTTGCTTCAGCCAGAGCTTTCCTGAATTTGCAGTCACGACTAACTCACTGGCCATCTGAACGGTCTCTGCCTCAGCAGGGTCTTGCCACCTGCTCCTTCCCTATGCGTTTATTTCCCAGCACCTGGTATCTCATTGGCAAAAGGCAGCCCAGGCAAGACAGAATAACCCAGTGGCTTTGCACTCACTGCTAATTGAGCAGGAGCCCAGTGGGATGCTGAGCGCAGGCATCTGCTGGAGAAAGAGGGAAGGAACAAGGGCAAAGGCCAGGATTTGGATGCTTTAAATGGACATACCACGCTGGCTCCTTCCCTGGTGTTTACTTCATGGCTGGGCAGCTCAATTCTCCTCCAAATTAATCACCTGCTACCAAATCAGATCTTTTAGCACTAGATTTCTTACATCATCATTTCATAATATTGATAAGTGAATTATATGCAAAGAGCCAAATTACTGCTGCCCAGGGGCTTTCCTGATGAAAAATGGCTCTTTTGCTTCTACCTTCAGAGCTGGGGGTCTTAAATATTTTAGTGTTAATCTGACAGCAGAAGTACAAGCCCATGTGTCCCCATCCATCCCTCCGAGGGGGTGGGAGATGGTGGAATGGTCACTCCCTCCCTGCACATGGGCCACCAGCATGATGCAATCGTATCTGTTTTCTTCCTGGCATATGCAAGTCTTCAACAAGAAGGAAGAAAAGCATGGTTAAGTTCACCCCAACTTTGGGCCTCACCCCACTCTCTTCCTGGACCTGTCAATATCATCGTCTCCTGAACAACGAGATGAGAATTTGGCATCTGCCACAGCAGGGGATCTTATCTTCATCCCCCATCGCCAAACATCCTCTAGGTCAGGCAGATGAAATCATAAATTTATAATACAACATTACTTCAATTTTCCTCTTCATTTACTGCTGTGCAGCCCAGCTCTGCTCGAACAGCTCACAGCCCCAGCCACACAGGGGAAATTGGCTGGCTGCATATCAATAGCACATTACAGCAGACCCATGTGGACGCTCCATCAAGCCACATTACGGTGGGGTGACCCAGCCACCACTTCCATTAACAGCCGGTCCCCTCCTGCACTGGCCACTGCACAATTTATTTGCTCCAGTACTCTGGATGCCTGATCAATCCCACAGTAATTATCTCTTGTCACTAAAGCAAAAAAACCAAGCCTTCTGCCTGGATGGCCACCTTTCTTGCAGATCGGCTTTCTACTGTGGAAACAAAATTCAAAAATCAACAATAGAATTTGGATTTGCCAGTGAGCTCATTTTGGGGCCCCATTTTGGGGATGCTGGCAGCCTTCTCACAACTGTGGTTCGAGATCTCTGCTCCAGCCCTAGAGATGTCTGCATTCTAGACAGGTCCATGACTCATCCTCACCCGGGATCTGTTACTCAGCTACTCAGAGTCATGGAAAACTGCTCACACCAGGCCCCTAACTTGAAAGAAACAAGAGGCAAGTGCTGTTTATCCAGGGAACCGCCACAGTGTGACATATCTGCTGCGTGACATGCAGAGCATTGCCAGGGGCACCACACTGACTCCGTGAGGTCTGCAAACAGATGAAACACCCAGTTCCTATAGCTCTTCCTAGGCAAGGACCTAAAAGCCAAAGTCTACAAAGATGCCCAGTCCCCAGAATCATCCTGAGTTGCAGGGGCTCCTCTAGACCCACGCTGTCCAACTGAAATTTAACTTAACTGAAACTATATAGAATGAAAACGTCAGTTCCTCAGTTGCAAACACCACATCTCAAGTGCTTGGCAGCAGGTGTGCGCATGTGCCCGGTGGCTACCACATTGGCTGGCACAGACAGGACCTCCCCACTTTCGCATAAAGTTCTACTGGACTGTGCTGCTCTGGACGAACAATGAAGAGTTGAGTTTCCTCTGTCCATCAGGAAACAGCTAAACAAATGGAAATGACTTGAACAGGTGTTTTTGGGAAAGACAAATCCTAGTTGAAATTATAATTGAGTCTGGATGTGTGGCTTTAAGTTTCAGCCAATCTCCTTTTGATCTGTAGTGAATGCCAGCAGATTGCAGCTCCCCAGCCCTTCTTAACAATGATTTAGTTATTTTTTGCTTTCATTTCAGAGGAGCTTAATGTTGGGGAACACTGGGCCAGGATTTCATGGGACTTTTCAGTAGGAACACAGGTGAGAATGCTTCAGCTAAAGTGCTTTAGTGGGTCAACAGCGTTCTCTCCATTGCTGGCCCTGCACGGTGAAGCTTTTCTTCAAGGCCTCAGCAATGTGCTATTTCTCTACCACTGGTATCAACATGTTCAATAAATAGCATGTGCCTAACGAGGCCAAGAGAGCTAACAGCAGTGGGATTATGTAGCTGAGGGCAGAGAAGGCTAAGAGGAATCAAATATATCAACAATCGTCATGTGTTTGCTTTTATTAAGAAAAACTATAAGAGATTTTATTGCATTGAATTGGATGACTATGGGAACTCCTTGGCTGCTGTAAGGCACTGGAACAAAGTCTGAGGGGCTGCAAAAGACCTTTTCTAAGGGTCTCATTTCATTTTGGTTTTGTCCAACTCAAAGGTGGGTGACCTGGCCCAAGAATAACCCCTCCTCTTTTCTCCTATATCCTTTGCAAGGAATTCCCATTTGGCCAATTCTTTGATGATCGTGTCAAAGGCTGTGAAATCAAAAACCCAAATGAGTAGGCTTTCCCCAGGGATGTTTGTAGCCATATCAAGAGAGATCAAGAAAGAAGACCTGTGCAACTATGTACTCATCAGCCTCCCTTTGATGAGACCTCCCAAAGTATGGAGAAATCTTTAAGGATATTGTGATATTACGATATGGGTATGTTGGTTTTCATCCATGGTTCCTGGCTTGTTCTAATCTTCCCCTGCCTTTCTGTCTTGGAGCTGGCCATAAAGAAATTCTCTTACCTACTTTATCTGATTGTAGGTCATAAGACCTCCATTTCAGAAGGGGTCCTGCCCCATACCCAAGAGGAAGGGATGCTGCACAGAGAGGCCAAGAAGAACCTGAACAAATAGACCTTGCTGGTTTCCCCACCAGTCTATTAGTATTAGATCACATTCTTTTTGTTCAATCACATTTATACATGGTTGTCCATGCTTCAGTCATGTGTACATAATGAAGCTTCCCTGAAAAGCCAAAAGCACAGGGTTTGGAGAGCTTCCGGATGACCGAACAAGTGGAGGATCCTGGAGGGTGGAGTGACAGAGAAGTGCCTGGAAGCTCCATGCCCCTTCCCCCATATGTCACCCTATGTGTCTCTTCATTTGTATCTTTTGTAATATCATTTGTAATACCCTTATAATAAACCACTAAATGTAAGTGTTTCCCTGAGTTCTGTGAGCTTCTCAGCAAATGAACGGAATCCAAGGAGGAGGTTGTGGGAACCCCGATTTATAGCCAGGAGGTAAGAAGCACAGGTAAAACAACCTGGAGCTTGCGACTGGCACCTAAAGTGGGGGGGTGTCAGTCTTGGGGACTGAGCCCTCAACCTGTGGTATCTGATGCTTCTCCAGGTAGGCAGACAGTGTCAGAATTGAATTAGAGGACACTCAGCTGATGTCCACTGCAGAACTGATTGCTTGCCTGCTGGTGGAGAGAAACCCCCACGCATTTGGTGACGGAAGTCTTCTGTGTTGATTGTTGCTGAGTAAGAGTATAGGAAAAGCACTTTTGTTGTTTTTTTTCCCTACAGAGATATTTAAAAATTAGTTCCAGTGTCCAACTCACTTAGAGACCAGTATGCTGGGTGAGACTCTTCACTAGAATGGCAGCTTTCTGAGATCAGAGGCTTTTGTTCTCTGCTGCATCATCAGCATCTAGAACAATGCCTGGCACTCAGTAGGTCCCTACAGAGATATTTAAAAATTAGTTCCAGTGTCCAACTCACTTAGAGACCAGTATGCTGGATGAGACTCTTCACTAGAATGGCAGCTTTCTGAGATCAGAGGCTTTTGTTCTCTGCTGCATCATCAGCATCTAGAACAATGCCTGGCACTCAGTAGGAACTCAATAAATACGTGTTGAACGAATGAATTTTAACATTTTAATGGCTTATAGTCTGCCTTCTAAAAAATCCCTAGAAGTGCTACATATTTTTCTGCTCTTTCAGCAACAAAAGTTGAAATCACTGAAAACTCATCTCATTCCATTCATTAATGAAATTTTAAAAAATATTTTTCTGCATGAGCCAAGTTCATCAGCCATATTGCTGTTGGTGGTGACGACAGTGATTCCAGGACTAATGTTCAGGTGCACAGTGCACCGTGGAGATGGTGACCCCGTGACTCATGGGACACGTCATGCCATCCTACCAAAGGATTAGTCTCTGCCTGATGCCATGCTACCATGTTAAAGGGAAGAGGCAAAAAGAAAGAGAGGAGGAGTCTCTGATGATGGAGTCGTGAGTTCATGCCTGATGCTGTGCCTGATCTGTCTGCCTGGACCTCAGGCTGAGCTGGTTTCAGGCTGGGGAACACGTTTTGGGACCTCTTAGGAACCTCTGCTCAGCAGGAAATAATTCTTGCTGGTTCTCGAAATGATTTTTAATAATAATTTTACATACAAACATATTTAGTTTAGCTCTTTAACTTTTTCTATCAAGAGGTGCATTCCGGGGCCGGCCCGGTGGCGCACTGCTACAGTGCGCCGCTTGGGAGCGCGGCGGCGCTCCCGCCGAGGGTTCGGATCCCACATACAGACCGGTTCCCGCTCACTGGCTGAGCGAGGCGCGGGCGCAACACCGAGGGTTGCGATCCCGTTGCCGGTCCCGGTCCGGTCCGGTACGGGCATGACCCTGAGGGTTGCGATCCATTGCCGGACCCGAAAAAAAAAAAAAAAAAAAAAAAAAAAAAAAAAAA
>NW_007726244.1:549350-579828 GCF_000696425.1 Galeopterus variegatus
AAAAAAAAAAAAAAAAAAAAAAAAAAAAAAAAAAAAAAAAGAGGTGCATTCCTATGTACCATACTGTTTTGGGGGGGGGGGTTCTTTGTTTTTTGGTTTTTTTTGCTTTTGGCAGCTGGTTGGTACAGGGATTGAAGCCTGGACCTTGGTGTTATCAGCACCATGCTCTAACCAGCTGAGCTAACTGGCCACCCTGTATACCATACCATGTTAATTACTGTAGCTTTGTGTCATGTTCTGATATTTGGCCAAACTAGTCTTTTCTCAGTTCTCTTTTTAAAAACATTTTCTTATTTATTTTCACATGTTTCTTCTTCTGAGTAAATTTTAGAATCATCTGGCCAATTTTTAAAGAATTACAATAGGGTTTTTCTTTAAAACTCTGTTAGATCTAAAAAATTAATTTAAGGAGAATGAACAACTTGGCCATTTATAATATTCTCATAGCAACTCTTTCCATTTTTAAAAGTTCTTCAAAATAGCTTTACCTGCCCTCTTATTTCCTCAGGCAAGTGGATACAACTCTTTGTAAGACCAAGAAAAGTTTTATACTTTTAAAATCAAGCCAGAAATGATTTAAACAGCAGCAAATCTGAAAATATAGAAAGAGCTTATCAAACAATATAGAAGAGGGTCTCTTAGCCAAACCAAATGAAAACCCATTAAAACTAGACAGCTCATGTGGCTGAATGGAATTTTACCATTAACTACCATTTATCCCATTTAATTAGTATTTTCCCGACACACAATAACTTGCACTAAAATACCGTTTTCTCGCCTTGAAAATTCTAATTATTGTTGCGACCCAAGCCATTACGCATCTCCACTGCTCTCCCCATCTTTCATGCCATTTAAGCGGTAAGATTTTCAATTATCTACGCAGGACGGTCAGAGATACCTTTAAGGAAAGGGGCATAATATGCAACTCAATTTCTCTAAAAGCCAGGAGAGATCATTTTTAGTCAGAACAAACACACTTTGTCTTTCATCATTTTTTTTTTGCAAATAAAGAGTAAAACAGGCTATTTAAAACATCCATTTAAATGCAAATTTTGATATCCCATGAGAAAAATGTTAATCATTTAAATAGACAGGATTATCACCCATCCTCACACTACCCCTCCTTCCCCAAGTTTTAGAAAATGCAGCCTTAACCCACACAAGTTAAGCCAGCCAGGAGTCCTTAGGTCTTAAGAACTCCCACTCGGCCAAGTGGGCTGAGACAGAAGAAAGACATTTCCTGTTTTTGAGGAAGGGGTGGATAAAAGAGAAAATAGCAAATATCTTATGAGCCAGGCACAGGGCAGGAAGATATATAGCTGTACATGCACATACATGACATATATATGTAAGATATACATATATATCACATATACCATGTATATGATATATATCATATATATATCATACACACACACACACACAAGTATGTTCATTTAATCAGCACAACTGTCTCAGAAGGGGGAATTATCACTCATCTACAGACGAGAATATATCACATATACCATGTATATGATATATATCATATATATATCATACACACACACACACAAGTATGTTCATTTAATCAGCACAACTGTCTCAGAAGGGGGAATTATCACTCATCTACAGACGAGAAAACTGAGGCTTGGATAGGTAAAGTAGTGTGCTCAACTGGCAGGTGACCCAGTTGGGTGTACGGGCCTCCAAAGCCCTTGTAGGCCACCATGACCTCCGGGGTCCTGTCCAGACTCACCCAGCATCCCCATGCCCAGCATGAACGCATCCATGGTGTAAGGCAGTCCCCGGGCCCGGCCTCTTGTCCCAGGTGGGAACATGACTTCTTTCGGCTGAGCTTTCTTACATTCTACCTGTTAAACAGAAAGGCGAACAAATGAGATGCAAATGAATTCCACGTAAATGTCAAATGCAGAACTGATCTGGCTATGAGCTCAGTTATTTTTAGCCTTGCTCCTTACTCACTGTAAAAATAGCCGTGCCGAGCAAATGGCCTGCAAAATAAATATTTAAGAAAACACGCCACTCGTGCAAATCCTGCTTCGGAAAAAACCTACAAGGATGAAATTGGGTTCTGGAAGGGTGGCAAGGATGTAAGCTGAAAATACACACACAGGCAGGGGTGGGGGTGGCTCAGACTGAAGCTGTGCAGAAGGCATGATAGTTAAAGAGGCAGACGACGGCTGTTGGGGGGAGGCGTCTATGAATAACAACAACAAGCACAACAGTAATTATTCCTCGTGACTGCTGGGCCCTTTACACATTTACAAATTCCTCTGACATTCCTTCAGGCCAGTGACTTCATATCAGGCCATGTGATTCCATCTCTTATTAAACAGGCCACTTAGTTTAGCTCTACTTCACAGATGAGAAAACTGAGCACTGGAAGGCTCGTGTTACATGCCAAAAGCCATCCTCAGCAGGTGCAGGCCTAGGAGCCAGATCTTTACAATTTCTAGGACAGCAATGCCACCACTTCCATAAGACCTACAACCACCATACTCCTGAGGGAAGAAATAAGATTAAACCCTGATTCTGTTCATCTGGATTACTGGATTCTCATTTTGCAGCCACGTCTTTAAGTGGTTGCTAATTTTTCCTTTCTGTTTTCCTCTGCCTCCAAAATTTCTTAACCCTATTCCACTGGCACACCCAGAGGTCACGTATTTAACTACAGGAAATACAAACATCAGGAAATAAGTAAAACTATGGCCTGTTGAAGCTCCTGTACTGTTTCACTAGAGCTCCTTAGGCTCCTTGCTTAGCACTTACTTGCTTTTAGTTTATAGATAAATTTAACAAGTGTTATTAGGTGGTAATTAATCCCATTGCTGATGAAGATGAGATATTGTTGGGTAAGGCAGGGATGCTTACAACAGCTGAAAGGAACAATATGGTGGCCTGATAGTGATGGAGGAAAGACAAGAATCAGGTATCATATTTAAAATGCAGCCTGGGCCATATGGTATAGGAGTAAAACCTCCATGTAGCTCAACAGCTGCTAAGTGTCACTGTAACACAGAAAATGACTATTGTTCACAGCGTGCCTGAGATATCAAGAAAAAGTTCAATTGTGTGCAGTATACATTGTTTAAAAAGGGACCTACATGAGTTATCCATTTTGGAGATATTCTCATCCCAAATACTTTAATTACTTAAAATAGTAACTCTTCTTTCTTCAAAGACACCAGATAACAGGTATTATTTTGCTATTTAAAGAACAGCCACAATGCCTTAGAAAAATGGACAAAACGGTTCAACATTCATGACTACTATGCTCACTACAAAGAGTTTTATATAGATTAAAAGGAAAGAGAGGAGCATCCAAAAGAGAAATGGGTAAAAGACACGAACAGGCAATTCACAAACAGCTAATAAAGAAACACATGTCCCCAGAATGAGACATTTTTTTGCCCATCAGATTGGCAGTGATGAAGGATTGTTGATGTAAGGGTTCCTGAGGGTATGGGGAGAAGGTATGGAAATTGGCACATATTTTTCTGAAGGGCAACCTGACAATATATGAAAAGTCATGAATGTACACATCCTTGACCTAATAATCCCACTTGTAGGAATTTATCTTGCAATGACATGTGGATGAGACCATTCACCACAAGCATTAACCATAAGTTAAAAAAATACCCTAAATATTCAAGAACAGGGAATTGGGTAAGCTGAGTTTGGCTTATTCACAGTGATTGGATGCCACACAGCTACAGAAAGGCATGCTAATAATAATATGCACTGGTACTGGGAAACTCCTTAGTCCTAGGTCACACCAGGCTAGCTGGCTACCCCAACTGCAGAGGGTAAAGAGCACATTATAGTGAGTTATTTTGGAAAATACACCAGTATATGTATCATATAAGAAAAAATACTAAAAAGACACACCAAAATTTTCTTAGAATGACTTTGCTTTTTAGTTTCCATTGAGCATTTTGCTATCGCTGTTTACTTTCCAAGTTTTCCGCTAGGAGCAGGCAGCAGGTTTTCGTAAGATAATGCAATAATAGATTGTCACTGATAGGGGTACTGGGGTATTATCATTGCAAGTAGGGCCAAAGGTGATTAAAAAGAAATAAATTCATCCAAATTGGGCCCTTAAGATTTTTCTCATAAGCCCAGGGGTGACAACTGGCTCCTGGGCTCCAGGCCCCCATCTCTGGACTCTGAGACGAGCAGGCAGAGAAAGCTTGTTTGCATAAACCTGCCTGGGAAGATGGGCGTGTCCTGCACAGGCAGATAGATAATTACCTAACGCCAACACCAGGACTGGGAATAATACCGCTAACCAGCTCAGTTCCTAATAGCCCTATCAGTGACAATCTATTGCATTGTCTTATGAAAACCTGCTGCTTGTTCCTAGGCAACCTGATCAACGAAAATTTCAGGTTTATACAATTTTCATTTAGGGAACATAAAGGTTAACTGACTGTAATGGGATTATTTTAAACAAACCCACCTACTCTTCCTCTCACGGAACAGGCTGGCAGCTCTGTTTTATTCTGCTCTGTCTTTGCTGGTGGCGTTTTGGGCAGCAATGACTGTGAGAATTCTGCCAACCACCCACCGTGTCAACGGTGAGTGCTCCCCGAGGCCAGGGGCAGTGGCGTACGCATTCTCTGGGGGACCCCTGCCCGTCCTAAGCATTTGAGTGACAGGAAAAGGCAGCAGTCACAGCAGGAAGCCTGGCCTGGCCTTCACTGAAGGCTTCTCGAAAGATTTTTCAGGACCCAGAGGCCTGCCCACACAGCCCCCCTGCTCCTGGAGACTCAGTCTACTGAATTCAGCGCTGCAGAGGAACTCAACCTGCCTGGCAAATGCGAGGCTTTGGGGGACGCAAAGATACATAAGACAAGCCTCCACCTCCACAGGCTCTCACTCTATTGAAAAAGAACAGGCTCCGATGGTCTTGTCCTCCGAAGATCAATGCAAGCGCTACACATCACCCTGCTTGTCACTTCTGGGCTTGTCAGCCTCCAGAGCCTCTTGAGTTAGACCACATTTGGGTCACCCTCCCCTGCTATCCTCCATGGGCCCTGTGCAATCTGGAGAGCTTGGCATAAACAACCAGGGTTACAGTCAGAACCAAAACAGAACCAGCTTGTCTCCTTGGTTCTCGTCACGTACTTAGGTCATCTGGCCACATGCTCTGTTCCAGGTTCTACTGCTGTGCAACAAACTACCTCCAAATGTGGTGACGTTGAACAGCATCTTCCACATGTTCTGTGAGTTGTCTGGGCTCAGCGGGGCTCTTACTTGTGGTCTCTCCTACAGTTGTGGTCAGATGATGGCTGGGGTTGCAGCCTCAGCCAGCCTCGGCTAAGCTGGAGGTCCACGATGGCTCCTTCACTCACACAGCCGGCCAGTCCACGCAGGTTCAGCTGTGACTGCTGATGCGGGCGCCTACCTGTGGCTTCTCCATGATGCATGGCGCTGAGTTCCAAGAGGGAACGTCCCCAGCACGAGCATTCCAAGAGATACAGGCACAAGCTGCAAGGCTTCTCCTAACCCAGCTTTGGGACTCGCACCGTGATACTTTGACCACATTCTAGCGGTTACATTGGACCAGCTTGGGGTCAGTGTGAGACAGAAGCCGCACACAAGGTGGGGAATACTGGAGGCCTAGATCACTACAGGCACAAGCTGCAAGGCTTCTCCTAACCCAGCTTTGGGACTCGCACCGTGATACTTTGATCACATTCTAGCGGTTACATTGGACCAGCTTGGGGTCAGTGTGAGACAGAAGCCGCACACAAGGTGGGGAATACTGGAGGCCTAGATCACAGGGACCATCTTTGGAGACGACCTACCACATAAGATCGGTGAAGGGCAGTGAGCAGACAGGGTGGGGGAGGCATTCCTAGCAACTTGGCATTTGGTTGGGTGGGTCCATTGGAGCTGTGGATGCTGAGGGCTGCTCTTACCATGGGGCAGGGGCAGGATATGGGAGCTCCCTTCTCAGGGCAGCCCTGGAGAGGTCTGCCTGGCTCCCAGGCCTCTTACTCCAGCTGGTTCAGCACTACGCCCATAAGACCTCCATTTATGGTAAATGCTCTCCACCACCACACCCAAAGGAAAAGCTCCTTTGCAAAGTGCTGTCTACAGGGCAGCCTTGGGATGGGAACAGAGTCTGGAGAAGAAACATCTCAGAGTCTCAGTCCTCGAGTCTCCCGCATCAACTGCTCCTCACAGGGCTGCCACTGCTGCTGTTTCACATGGCAACAGAAGAAAGCAATCTGACTGGAGGGGCAAGAGATTTAGCAGGACATTCTGTTTGGACTGGTGCTGTAAGAAGCCTCAGAGGCTACTTATGAACAACTGCTCACACCACAAAGACTAGGTCTCCATTTCCAAGCTTCATGGTTGGCAACACCACAAAACAACCCCACACCAGAGGCAGAAAGCCAGGGATGTGTCCACCCTCCCAAGGTAGATGGGATTTGCTTTAAAATTCTATTCTCCAAATATGCTGCTTTGCTTGACAAACTGGTCTTGGAGGAGAGGGTGTGGCTTTCCTGTAGTCCCCTTGGTTACGGGTTCAGAGTAATGACCAAATGGACCCCTCTTTAACACATGGGCAATTGGGGCAGCTGCACACTCCTTCTGAGAACAAATCATGGGCCTGATGTGGGCCTGCCCATGAGGTCACTGACGCTCCCGTACTTGCTGCTGGTGGGATGGGGTGCCCTTTCCCATCAGCATCCAAAGCAGCTCAGCCAGGACTCTTCCTTTAGAAATCATTTCAAACTCACAGACAAGTTGCGAGGACAGCACGAAGAACACCTGAGTACCCTCCAGCCAGGTTCACTCACGGCTAACGTTTCCTCACGCCGCCTGTTCACTTGCGTACACTCTGTCTGTCTATACCTCTATATACCTATTTTTTTCCATTTGAGAAAAATGGTATGCATTTCCTAAACACGAGGGCATGTAATCACGGCACAGTTATCAATCTCAGGACATTGAACATGGATACAATACTTTTATCTAAACTGTTGTCTGTATTTCTGTTTTGCCAGTGGACCCAATAATGTCTTTTATAGCTATATATCCATCTAATAGGACAGGAAACTAAAGCAGGCTTCAGACACCGAGCCTGTGGTACAGACCCAGTACATGCAGGTAGGGCTAGGATGTGAACCCAGGTCTGCCTACAGCTATGGGCCATGCCATGGAGAAGTCTCCAGGCTACACCCTCTGCTGGGGTGGAGTTGGTGCACATGTGCAGTGCCCCGGCTTGGCTGGCGTCTGCCTCAGGCATCTGCCTAGCGTGGCCATGCTTTCCAACCTATGGCTTCCAAGGACCTGTTTGCTGGTTACCTAGCTCACAGACCTGTGTGTGATGGAGTCTGGTGACCCAGCCTGGCATGTGAAGGGTTTGTGACCCAGTCTGTGAATGGGCTTGAGGGGTCTGTGAGCTCCAGATCCAGCCCTAGCTCGACAACTGGCGCAGTCGGTGCAGGATTAGGGCAGGTAAAAGAGCTCCACAACTGGCGTAGCTCCACAATTGGGGTCGGCACAATGCTGACATTTACAGGAGCACCACAATTGGAGTCATCAGCAGGATTCTGACATTTGCCATAGCGCCACACTGGCCCTGCCAGGAGACAGCTGCGGAACGAGAATTGGAGAAAGAGGCTTATGGGGTACCAAGGTGAGGGGGTGGCACACACATAAACACCCCACCGAGGAGAGGAGAGGCGGAGGGGCCTGGCGCACGGCCTTCAGAGAGTCAGGCCTCTCTCCTCAGTTCTGACATCTGCTCTAGGGTTCCGATTCCACCGAGCTGCTCTTCCTACCCAGGGCCAGAGGCAGGATGGAGTCACCCAGCGTGAGTATGTGGTGAGGGGAGGGCAAGGCCAGCTGACACCATCATGAGGTGGGGTTGGGGGCAGCAGTCACACCCCAGAAGTGCTGGCAGCTGGGCCAGGAAGACCAGGCCCTTGAATTGGGCACAGGAAGGGGCCTAACCGTTCCACCATGCTTGCCCTCCTGGCACGAGCACTGACGGGCTTCCCAGCTGGTCACTGCTGACCCTGGAGAGTGAGCAGAAGAGATTCGATGTTCTGTTCCTTCCCTCTGTCCATCCCCAGACATCACAATCAGGCACGTCCTTGTGGACAGGGACCAGGGTGTAGCCACACACCCGAACACTCTTTTGTACGTGATAACTTGCCTTCTTCTATTGCAAGAATGTCCTCATGGACATGGCACCCTCCCATGAGGTCTGTGGTGGAAGAGGTGACTGTGCAAATTGAAATGGAAACACCAGCTTAGGCAGGGTGGAGACAGGCGGCAGAATGTCTACCTTGAGAGGACACATGCGTAGTACAACAGCCCAGACCATTTGTGAAAAGCGTGGGAGTCCTGCAGGATTCAGCATCGTGACTCAGCAGGGTTCCTCTGGGGAGGAAGGAACTCATTGTTCATCGAGCACCACCCATGTGCTAGGCACAGCCGCAACATCCTCATGTGCCTGTGCGTGTGTGGACGCATGTAAAGTACATTTTCATATATTACATAACACATACACATAACAGATATAAAGCACGGTGCCTGGCACACAGAGGCCCTCAATGAATGTCCACTGTACTCAACTCCCTCGCTGAACCGAGGCCTCGTTTCCTCTGGGAGATGGCCTTATTAGCCCTCTAGTTACAGTAGAAAAGGAAACAGGCTCTGAGGAATGACGTGTCCAAGGTCACAAAGCACAGCCGGGATTCAGTCTCGGGCCCCCCAATTTCAAAACCCCCTATTGCACCTGTGAGTCCTTGGCCACCAGGTCCTGCCCTCTCTCCCCTCCCTACTGGCCCTCTTCCCAGCCCTCAAGGCCCACCCAGATGCTATTTCTTCCACAAAGCCCTTCCCAATTCTAGCTTCCAGAAGTAATTTCTTTTTTCCCCCCCCCCCTTTTTTTTTTTTTCAGATGCTATTTCTTCCACAAAGCCCTTCCCAATTCTAGCTTCCAGAAGTAATTTCTTTTTTTTTCCCCCCTTTTTTTTTTTTTAAATCTTTTTTCGTGACCGGCAACGGATCGCAACCCTCAGTGTCGCGCCCGTACCGGACCGGGACCGGCAACGGGATCACAACCCTAACGGGATCGCAACCCTCGGTGTTGCTCCCACAACTCGCTCAGCCAGTGAGCGGGAACCGTTCTGTATGTGGGATCCGAACCCTCGGCGGGAGCGCCGCCACACTTCCCAAGCGGCGCACTGTAGCAGTGCGCCACCGGGCCGGCCCTTCCAGAAGTAATTTCCTCACCACTTCCAGAATTAATTTCATCCACTGTTTCCTCTGCTCAGTGTTTTATTCAAATCAGTGATGGCAAAGTGAAGTAGGTCATAAACCAATACTATGAAGCGCCCGCTATTTATCAGCAGGGGCTGGGTGTGGACACAGAGATGAGTACAGTGAGATGTGGCTCCTCCCTCGGAGGTGCTCGGAGCCTGGGCAATGGGTGGAGAGGAGCCGGTCCCCAGCACCATCCGAGACACTCGCCCCAATAACTGCAGCCTCCCACTCCGCCCTGATCTAGGGTGGGCCTTCCCTGTATGCAGCAGTCTAGCCTAGTGGCAGTGGCTCCTAGCTTTAAACCTTGGCTCCACTTGCTGGCTCTCTGAGCTGGGACCAGCTGACTAACTCCTCTGCACCTCAAGCCTCTCCTATATCAGGCAGAGTGACAGTGGTGTCTACGCCATGCTGCTGTCATGAGCTAATCCTATAAAGTGCTTGCACTGGATGAAGCTGGCTGAGTCACACCTTAGCCTCCTCCACATGGAGCCGAGGTGAGTGCCCCTGAAGGTGACGAAGCCCGAGCACATCTGTGTTCACTTAAATCCCATAAACAGGAAGAGAGAAAGCAGCCGCCCCCCACCCCACATGGCAGACCCAGCATCCCGCCACTGCCTTTCCCCCTAACCTTCCCCCACCTGCTGGCCAGGTAGGTCCCCATCTCCCTGCTGTCATCAGCAAGGTGTGCAAAGGGAGTGTCACAGGCTGCCCGTTTTGGGGAAAATGCTGATGGTGGCTGTAGCAGCCGTTCTCCTTTCCCTTCCTGGGAACCTGCAAGGGCATTTCAAAGTGAAAAGACACCTCAGCCTCTAGCAGGTGCCCAAACCCTGCCATGGGGCTGAGTGGGTGCTCACCCCAGACCATGGTGGGCTTGGCCAGAGATCCTGCATGCAGCCGAACTTCATTTATTTAAAAGAGAGAAAATGAAAGGCGTAGTTTGAGCCTCCCTGGATGTCGGGCAGAGCAGCCGAGAGAAGATGTCAAAGGAAGAACTGGTGACAAAAGTCTCAGGTCCCAGGGAAGGGGCAGATCAAGGGGGGCAGCCCCTTCTGGTCCCCATGCTCCCCTGTGGGGGTAGGAGGGGGGTGGGGCACTGACAGCAGCCTGCATAGAAAGCCCAGAGGTGCTGGGTTCCGAGATCCTGAGGAGGACACCCCACCCCTCCCCCTCCCTGCACTGACCTTGTCAGAGGACAGATGAAGGGCAAATGAGCCAGGACTCAGCAACGGGGAGGCCACCTCCCTGCAGCCAAATGACTTCTGGCCAAAGAGCAACAAGCATGTACCACCGCACCACCCGGCCTCCCTCTGCCCTGCCCCTCCTCCCCGGCCTCCCCCTGCACACAAGCCGCTCGCTGTCGGTAACAGAGCTGTACACAAACGCCATGTGCACGCGTGCGTGTGTGAGCGTGGGGGGCAGGCTCGCTCCTCTCCCACGCAAACATGAGATTCATTTATTAAATGCCTCTCTGGCATTTCCCTTTTTTGCCTTCATCCTGCTTGTTTAATATTGCATTTGACATTCTCATTTTATAAATGGCAACAGAAGCAGAATGGATGGCTAAAATTAGCTTACGACGGAGAATGATGCTACAGATAGGATCGTGAACACGGAAGCCTGGTTAATTCCATCCACATTACCCCCCCCCACCACCACCACTTTTGGGTTGGCTCCTGACCCATCTCTCAGTCTTCAGGGCTGAGGAGGAGCAGCCAGAGGGAGGGGACACAAGCCCAGCCGCCGGTCATGCTGCCAGATGGCAGGGCCCAGATGCCCACCCTAGCCAGGGGCTGGCCTCGTGGATGGCCTTGCCCCAGCGCCACAGCCCTGAGTCCTAGAGGTCATCTCAGGACTCTCTTCCTCTCTCCTCCTCCTGTTCCTCCCTCCCCAGAAGCCCTGCTCTTAGGATCAATCCTCCAGGTGTGCCATGGGCTGAAAGGTGGCAGGCTTGAGGTCTCACCAGGCTTTGCTCTTAGAAGTGGGTTTTTCATCCTGTTCCTCCCTCCCCAGAAGCCCTGCTCTTAGGATCAATCCTCCAGGTGTGCCATGGGCCGAAAGGTGGCAGGCTTGAGATCTCACCAGGCTTTGCTCTTAGAAGTGGGTTTTTTGAGGACACTGAAGATGAAAGGAGATGATCTGTATGTAAAGTGCTGCCACAGCACCTGGAAACACGATTCCCTCTGCTGAATCAGGTGTGGGGAGAGGTTCGGAGTGGGATGCCCTCATCCCACGGTTCACATCGCACCCCAAGTTCTCACCCAACGAGGGTGGCATCACCTCCCTGACACCATTAGAGGTGGGGGCTGCGCCAGGCCTCTGAGGAAGCCTGGAGCTGACTCTTTTGTCAATTCCCACCTCCCTCCCCGCAGCTGCCTGGCTCGTCAGGAGGCCGCTCAGAGACTGGGCTCTGGTGACTAATCAAGCAAGTGTCCCTGCTGCTCAGGGGCTGCTTCAATCAGGGGCACACAGCGGGAGGCATTATTAGCTGCACCCGCGCTGGGGCTCACAGAGTGGCCAGAGAAAAGCCCCTCTCCAGAGGGTCACGAGGTGGCTCACGCTTGCATTTGTGTGTGTTTATTGATAAAACGCCACATTTACCTTTCCTTCTGGCCCAAGCCATAATGGGAAAGGGGGCTGAGTCTCAGCTCTTGTGGTTTCAGCCCTGAACTTGGGTGGCAGCCAGCCCCCACCGACGCCCCTTACTCGCCTGCCTCTGGGGCAGTACAGAAAAAGCCCTGGAGATCCATGGCTGACAGAGAGCCGAGTGTGGCCCTTCTCCCTAGCTGGGAATCTGGCCCTGAGTGAGCCGGTCTCCTCCGCCCTCCCCTTAGGAGAACACAGAACCACGTGGGCCACAATACAGCTGACTGGGAAGGGGTGGCCAGTGGCATTGGAAGGCCTGTAGCCCAGCTTGATGTCCCTTTCAGCCCGGAGGGGAGGTATAGCCTCGTGGGTTAGAGACATGAGCACTGGAGTATAGCTTTCTGGGCTTGAATTCTGGGGTTGCCACTTGCTGATGGTGTGACCTTGGGCAAGTTGCTTAACCTCTCTCTGCCTCACCTTGCCTATCTGTAAAATGGGGACAATGTTTAGTAGCCACATCAGAGTGTGTGTGATAACCAAGTGAGATAAGATGCATAAAGCCAGTGTTTGGCAGAGTATGCAGTTCACACCCCAAAATGTTAGCTGTGGGATCTCTGTGTGAGAAGGTGTCACGTAGGGTCTTTCTGGCCATTCCCCTGCCTGCTCCCTGGAGATGATCTCCTTAAGCCAGGGCCTGTATAGGAGCGAGGGGGAAGGTTCCTGTGATCTCAGCTTCCGGAAGACAGCTGTCCTAGTCCTCTGCAGGCACACATGCTCATGCCTGCTGCTGGCTCTCCTGAATGGTGGACAAGGGCCCTCATTTTTAAAAATGCTTGTGAGATTCACCAATGAGATGGGAAATGGCTTTGGGAACTATGATGTGCCTTAGTCACGTGGTCCCTCACTGAGTCCTTTATTCATACAACAATTATTTATGTAGGGTCTACTAAGTACCAGGCACATAAGATTGAATCAGAAGGCCTGGATTCAAGTGCTATCTCTGTGACTAATTCGTGGGAACACCTTTCTTATCTGTGACTATGAGAAAATCGTAGCTCTAGGCACATACAGGAGGGTGCAGCTATTAGCCGGTTCCTGCTGAGAGAGACAGCGAGGGTTTGAGGAGATTGGTCTTTGCAGTTTCCAAGCACAGTCCGGTTTACAAAATACCCCTATGTACATTCTAACAACTGTCCCTGTTCCTGCTTGGCAGTCTGAGTTCTCAAAGCCTTTCTGGATCTCTCATCTGAATTCTGTCCATAGCACAGTTTAAATTCATTTCCTTTTCTTTGGGCCTCAGAACGAGAAGCCAGTATCACAGAATCCAAAGCTATTCAGAATTCAGACTCCTCTACCAACACCCTTTAAATTCCACCTTTCTTCAGAGAAGGGGGAGCTGGCTGGAGGAAGATCTTTCAATGACAATGATGTGGACAATGGCATGAGCTAACCTTTATCAAGTCTGTACCGTGCCCCTTACTCACAGTATCTCACCCAATCTCCAGCGATCCAACGAGGAGGCACAAGCCCTGTTTTACTGGAGTTCACTGAGGTCCAGGAACCTACCTCAAGGTCCTGTCCCAGGACCTCTAAGCTCCTCCCCTGGGAGCTCCTAGCTAGTGGAACTGGTACAAGCCCTGTTTTACTGGAGTTCACTGAGGTCCAGGAACCTACCTCAAGGTCCTGTCCCAGTACCTCTAAGCTCCTCCCCTGGGAGCTCCTAGCTAGTGGAACTGGGATGGGAACCTGGACCAACACCTCCAAAGTCTATGATCCTAACCATTCTGCCCCCTGCCCTTTATCTACTTCCACTTTTTCTTATTCTCTTAAAGAACAAGCACTAGCTCCAGATTCAAAAGAAAACAGAAACCCTTACACCCCAAAACCAGTTACCTGCACCTGCCACAGTCAACCTCACCTGGGTGGAAGAGAAGGCAGCAGATGTGAAACAACTGGGGAAAATGGCAGCAAATCTCTCTGGCTTCAAGCCAGCCTAAGGGGTCTCTTTCTGGGGCTGAAACTCTACTTCTCGATTGCCCTGTGGATCATCTGGGAATTCGCCCTCCCACACCCAAACTCCAACAACTGCCTACACAGTTCATCTGGCAGCCAGTAAGCTCAAGACCTATGCTCCTTCACTATAGCCCTGAGGCATATCCCCTAAGCCTCAGTTTCCCCACTAGAACAGTGAGGAGGATATTTGCTCTTGCTCACCTGTGTCTCAGGCTTGTTTCAAAGTCTGTCAATAAGGATGGGCTACACATATGCATTCCAGGTGACACACGGTACGGTCTCTTGCTAGTCTACATGGGGTCTTTTCTGATGAACCATTAAGTCCTGGCAGGCCAGAACGGCATCTGCCAGGACTCTCTGCTGCCTCTCCTATTCCCCGCTGCCCAGCAGCCTTTGGCAGTGTCTGTCAATAGCATGCTCTGGCTAGGATAAACAATGCATCTGGGCACTGGATACAGGTTTCATTTAAGTCCCTGTCTCTAGTTTTAAAAATAGCAAGTAGTAACCTACAGAGAGAGAGAGAGAGAGAAGTACAACTGGAAGGCACCGACATTTGGGGGGCAGAGAGAGTCTATGAGGGGACTGTGTTATTCCTATACACTTATCTCCCTTGTACCATTTTAATGCCTGAGCTGATGCATCCAACATAGAGTATGCAAAGAAAGAGGGCATTTTCATTTCAGATGCATATGATGGCTAGGAACAATATGAACAATATTATTTTAGTGCCCTGGGAAAAAATTAGCAAGTCAAATATTGAATCAGGCCTGTAGCACCACATGCTAAGCAGATTGCTTTGATCTTATCCACACTAAAAGCTCTATTATTGAATTTAAAGTTGGTGAACACATATCAGACCAATATACAATGCATATCTGAATGCATGTTTCAGAAGCAAGGAATGTTTTGACAAAAGGAAGAAAATATCAAAGTTACAGCTGCGATTGAAACACAAATCTGCCCTCTCTCTTCTCTTGGGGCTGGATGCTTTGCTGGCCAACCAAAATGTTTTTGCTCCGAAGGACCTGCTGATGGCTTCAGAAACACCTGCTGAGCTCCCATTTTTCTGGAACCAAAAACAAAGAAGGGGATTCTACCCACCCCCCCACACCCCCAATTTGAAGAAACGAGTCCTGAGACTTCAAGGGAGCGTGCACAGGCTGCATGTGGTATAGCGCCCTCTGGTGGCCATTTTCTCTGGGCGGCCTACCTGGCTCCCCTCACTTCCAATAACCCAACCTCCCTTCCTCTTGAGGCTGCCTTGGCAGGAAAAGGAACTTTAAAGAGCCAAAGGAAGGGAAGGAAACAGCCGATCATGAGGGTAGAAACTAATTGATTGCAAGGGGGGAATGTGTTAATTACCCAGCAGGGCCCAAAAAGAGAAATACAGATGGTCCCCAACTTACGATGGTGTGACTTAATGATTTTTCTACTTTACCATGGGTCTATCCAGACATAACCCCATTGTAAGTCAAGAAGGATCTGTAGTTTAATGTGGTAAACTTCATATCTAGGATATACCCCTCAAACGCCAAACAACAAAAGCATATCCTAAGCCAGGGGTTGCCAAATCCAGCCCCACTGCCTGCTTTTGTAAAGTCCAAGGGTTAAGGACGTTTTTTACATTTTCAAGTGGTTAAAAAATAACAATGTTTTGTGATATACGAAAATGATATGAAATTCAAATTTTAGTGTCCATAAACAAAGAGTTACTGAAACACAGACCCCCTCATTTAGGTGTACGTTGTCTATGGATGCTTTCGTGCCACAACAGCAGAGCAGTTATGGCAGTCGGTTGCGTGGCCCATACAGCTGAAAATATTTACTATTTGGCCCTTTATAAAAAGAGCTTGTCAAGCCCTGTCCTAAACAACCACGACCATTCACAGGGCTGACCCTGAGAGTCTAGACTCCATGCCCACCCCTGCCCACCTCCAAGCTCGACGAGGAGGGGCTGGAGCAGTCTGTTCAGATGGGGAAAGCAGGAATCCCATTACAGCACAACCCCTGCACACTTACCATTTTATTATTGATTTCATGGAAATGAATCTCACAGACTTTCTCCACAACATCTTCATTCTCAAAAGTGACAAAGCCGAACCCTGAAGGAAAAAAGGGAAAGAAAAACCAGAGAGAACGGGTGAGTTCAGTTGTGGCTGGACCCTTGTTTTTCTCTGCTTTCCTGCAATCCCGACAGGCTCCTGATCTGGGGGGGTAGGTCGGCAGGTTCCTGGGAGGGCCTTGAGGTTGAGGCAATGATTTCTAATTTGTACCCAGCACCCTTCCAACAGCGAGGAAAAGTTAATGATTTCACCCACACGCAGTGGGCACGGTGTGGTTTACATGTGCCCTGGAGCAAACAAGAAATTTACTTGTCTGTTATTTACCAGGGTCAGAGCCCTGCGGCTCTCTGTGGTGGCAGGAGGGTGGGCTAAGGAGAGCGCTGCGGATGGCTGCGGGGCCACGCTTGCCCTTTCCATGCTCTGCAATGGCCAGCCCTCGGGTCGGCCTCCAGACGGAGGTGGTTATTTGTCCTTTTCTTCCTGAATTACTTCCTCTAATACCTCATCAGGACATCCTGAGGCCTGGAAGAAACTATTAAAAGTTTCAGGCCTCTGTTCTGCGCAGGCATCCTTTTTCTAGTGCTGCTTCAAAAGCGCTGCGGATTTGGGGCAGTTTAAGACTGTTTGATGCCTGCTGTCAGCCCGTCAGCTATCCACTGTATTTACTCGGCTGGAGGCCGGCTTTGCTAGACAAGCCACACTGAAGAATGTTGGCAGGCAACCACCGCTCAGCATCCTGCGCGCTTCTCCCCACCCTCCTGCCCCTTCCTTTCTTCTCCTCCCGCCTCCGACAGCGTTTCCAGCATGTGGCCCCATCTGTGACCCCTCTCAGTAAGCACTGCTTCACCACATGACCCCACTTGCTGCATCGCACCCCCCTTGCATGGAAAGCAGCTGCAATGTTAGCAATAACTAACAGCAAGGGAACAGGCAGTGGGTGCAGATGCACTATGAGGGGGCAGGAGACCTGGGCTCTAGTTCTGTGTCCCTAATTTACTATAGTCCTGGGGAGCCCCTCCCCCTTTCTGAGCCTCAAGTTTTTGTACCTGTAAATTAAGGCCGTAGTACTGGATGCTGGGTCCCACACCCTGGGTCACAACCCAAATCAGGACTCACAAGGCTCTGCTATGGAGTAAATATTTGTGTCCACCCAGAATAAGTGGAAATCCTAACTCCCAATGCATTGGTATTAGGATGTGGGGCCTTTGAGAGGTGATAAGGTCATGAGCTCCAGCCTTCATGAATGGGATCAGTGCCCTTATAAAAGGACATGAGAGAGCTTACTTCTTCTCTCTCTGCCATGTGCAGTTACAATGAGAAGGTGGCTGTCTGCAAACCAGGAAGTGAGCCCTGACCAGAACCAACCCTGCTGGCACGGGGATCTCAGACTTCCTGCCTCCAGAATTGTGAGAAATAAACTTCTGCTGTTCATAAGCCATTGTGCTTTGTTTTAGCAGCCTCAACTGACTAAGAAACTCTCCTCACCAAAGATATGAACCTGGCCCAACACAAAGCCGGGTGTACTGACAGGAAGACAAAAATCAGAATGGCTGTTTTTGTATTATGATAATTAGTGTTTCTTGTCAATGAGTAAAGTACAGATGCTTCCTTTTCAACCTTCTGTGTCTACTTTGGGTCTTGACAGCCCAAGGTGGAGAGGGAATTTCTCAAGTCCCTTCTGGTTCTCATATATCCACCTCTCACACCACCATTTTCTAAGTAATGCCAGGGAACATGGAGCTCCTACATCATAGCTCCTGCAAGGTCTAACAGATTCTTCAGGAAAAAAATGAAAAAGGCCACTCCCTGCTCTCAAACAATTTCCAGTAAAATAGAAGGCTAGGACCACCACACAAACATCAATTTTGATCTTTATAATACGTCATTCATTACCACACACCAAATACTGGGCCAACATTCCTGGTATATAGAGCCCAGCCCATTACAAGCACATAAGGCAATGTCAGACATACCACAAGGGGGACACGAGCATGTGCTGCAGGGGCTCAAAGTTGACAAGTTTCTCCCAGTGTCATCTGGTAAAGCTGGGTTCTCAGTTACCTCTGAGGCCTGAATCAGGTATCAGACACAGTGACATGCTGTTTGAAATGAGGCCCAAGGAGAAACCTTTCACCAGGTTTACATAATGCCCCCCTCCGTCCACTAGGTCTCTGGAGAGAAAGCTACTGTGCCATCCAGTTCCCTCTCTTTGGGGGTCTCCTTGTCCTTGGCCCTTGGTCCCTTTGATTACTACACAGTTGAATGAGACCCACAGGCAGTCCCCTAGCCACTTCTCTTTGGGCTTTGGGGTATTTGCACCCCACTCCCTCCTTCAAGCATTTCAGTTCCCCAAGGATGTGCAGCACCATCCTACTGGGGTATGTCTCAGGAAGCCCAGACTGGGAGGGGCCTCAAAAGCATCAGGTTAAAACTCCCACCCAGGCGGGGCTCTGCATCTTTCTGGTCAATCTCCTTTGTCCTGCCCACCCTTCTAGAGCCCCGATCTGAACCCACAAGAAGGGATTAAGACCCAGTGCCCTTCCAATGGTCCACAGGGGAGGGAGGGCCAGAATGTGCTGGACGAAGGCAGGGCTGGGGCCTCGTTCTCTAGGATGATGCCCTGGTCCCCAGGATGAAACAGAGCCCCTAACACACACGCAGTGCTGAGCGGATGACCGACTGAGCCATTTCTGCTCCTCCTGGGTCTCAGCACCTCGCTAACCCACTTGAGTCACTGTTTGCCTCAGGACTGATTCTGGCTTTCCTTCTGCGATCACCGGCTCCCACCTGTGCTAGGCAGTGAGAGGATGAGGAGATCAACAAGACGACGTCCCTCTCCTTAAGCAATTCACTCTCCAACAGGCACAAGTCAGACGATCCCACTCAGGGAGAGCCTCTCTTGGGTACAGATCTCACCCTTCCCTCACAGACGTCACCTCCAGCCTTTGGGTCACTCTGAGACTCATCTGCCTCTGCAGGCCGCCCTGCTGGCCTGTTCCCAAACAAAGGCACCTTGCAAATAAAACAAGTCAGGGTGGGGCAGATTTTAGGGGACTTCACTGCTGATTAGGGTGAGTGTAGTGGGCTGAGCAGCAGCCTTCCAAATATATGTCCTAAACCCCGGAACCTAGGAATGTGACCTTATGTGGAAAAGGGGTTTTGCAAATGTAATTAAGTTAAGGATCTTAGATGAGATTATCCTGGATTTAGGGGGGACCTTAAATCCAATGACAGGTGTCCTTAAAGGAGAAAAGAGAGGGAGATCTGAGACACAGGAACACAGAGAAGAAGGCCATGTGGAGACAAAGGAAGGCAGAGAACAGAGTTTTGTAGCCACAAACTAAGGAACACCTGGAGCCACCAGAAGCTGGGAGAGGCAAGAAAAGACTGTCCCCCAGAACCTTGGGAGGGAGTGCTGTGCCGGCCTGCAGAACTGTGAAAGAATAGGTTTGTTGTTTGCAGTAATTTGTTATGGCAGCCACAGGAAACTAATACGGTGAGGTCACAGGTTTCAGCTGCCCCCACGCAGGTGGGCCACACGCTATGCTACCTCGTCCAGCCAGGCCTGCTGACCTGGCCGATCACACCGCTCTAGATAAGAGGCGGGAGAGCAGACAAGCGAGGAAAGCCCATCCTGACTGGCAGGAAAGAGCACGCAGTCAGTGCCAGTGAAGGGCACTGCTCCACGAGCCAGAGGACAGTGTGGTTTAAAGCTACCTTGCTGCTAGGCATATGCACTTGATCCTGGAGAGATGCCAGGGTGAGTCAGGTCACCACGGGGGCCAAGGTTGAGTTCCCTGCCGTGGTAGCTGCTTTTCTTGCTGCAACCCAACTCCTTCCTGGTCCACTGTGCAAATCACTGTTTAAACTCCAGGCTCCGTACCATTCAGGGCTGTCTGCTGCCCCAACTGCCCACCCCCCCACTCAGAGACTGGGGAGAAGGCGATCACACTAGGAGATGGAATTAAAATGCAGACTGTTGCACAGGGAAGGTGGGGGCAGGGCTCACTGCATCATTTCAAATTCTGACTCTGATATTCTCACTGCTGGTCCTCTCCCTAACCCCACAGGACTCGAAGAGTGAGTATCACAAAAATGATTTTCCTGATTAAGGGAGAGAGCCTGGATTTCAAGCCTGTGCACCCTGGATGCATAACAATTCAGCACTGTCAAGACTCATTTGCAGTATTTTAAAGATCTATATCGCTTCAACATTCCTGTCTGTCTGGCCCGAGCAGAAAAACAAACTTGATTATGTCGAAAATATTTATTTATTCCATTTGGGGAAAGCGAAGAAGCAATGAAACACTTAATTATCAATAAATGTTATTCCTTAACGTATAATCATTTTTTATCTCACATGTGCATTCTCATTTACAACAAATTAGTAACTTGGTGGTGAACAACTCCTGAAATAAATTAAACTGAGGAGTGAAGGACAAAAACGGCAGGGTCAGAAATTTGGGAGGAATAGGGGGGTGGGTGGGAAAAATCCTTTTTGGCATTATAACCTTTTTCTTTTTTTGAAATAAAATAACAATCCAGCGGCACTAAATACACTCACGATGTCGCGCAGCCATCACCGCTATCCAGCTCCAGAACTTTTTCATCTTCCCAAACTGAAATTCTGTACTCATTAAACAATAAATCTCCATCTTCTTCTTCCCCAGCACCTGGTAACCTCTATTTTACTTCCTCTCTATGAATTTGCCTATCGTAGGGACCTCCCTGTAAGTGGAATCTATGTCCTGTCCTCCTGCGTCTGGTGTTTCTCGCTCAGCAGCACAGTCTTTTGAGCGATCTGCTGGGTGTACGGTTTTAACACAAGGCTCAGGAAGGCTGGGGGCAGGAAGTGGTTATTATTTCCCTCCCATTTTCCTAAAAGAGGGCCCCTCAGAGAATCAGAAATGGAGCCTCATGAAGTCCCATCAAACTGAGGCACAGCAGCTGGGTAAAGCAAACACACGATGACCCTCATTCAAACTCAAGGGCCAAACAATGAGCTATGTGCCCCTGGAGAGTCCCTTGCCTCTCTGGGCCTGCAGAAGAAGCAGGCAGAACCAAGGGGTCCCACGCTGGCCCCTGCCATGGTGAGGCCTCTGATCCCCAGTGAGTCGATGAGGGCTGGGGTGTCTAAGGGCCCAAACTGTGAGGACAACGGACTAGTTCACCAAAGAAACCCTTCTCACCTGTCACAAGCAAAATGGCACCTGCTCAGCCCAGTCTCTCATAAAGTGCCAACCTTAACTGCGCCCCACACTTCTGAGAGCTCCACGGGTCAGCAAAGCTGGGGCAAAGAAGGTGGGGGGCAGGTTCACCCCCAAACACAAAAGGATTTAAAAATGGACATAAAGAGGGTAGCAGTTGACAGGGAGCAGTTAAAAATGAAACCGTAGCATTCTCTTGAAGGAAGCTATTATTGGAAACTTACAAGTAAGCTCTATTTAAGAGATAAGCATTTATTATTTTATTTTATCTTTTATTCAAATGAACAAAACTGAATATTCATCTGAACAATACAAGGCTATAAAAAACACACTCTCAGAAGAAGAGAATAGAAATCAGAAAACAAGATACTTCAAAATTAAAATGACCTGCTCCAAATGCAGTCATGGAGGAACATGACAGTTAACTCACAGAGAATTATTTTTTAGGTCAGGGAGGGAAAGGGGGGAAACAGCCTCTTCCTAACCTCAAAAATAATTTTCTTCTCTTATCATACAGGCCAACGAACACTGATAGGCAATCACGTGGTGCGTAATGTGTCTTCAGTGGAAATCAATGCAAGTCATGAGTTAACACACTGACTAATGGAGGGGGGGGGAAAAGGGACTAACGGAGGGAAAAAAAGGGACAAAAAACCCCAGATTGTCACATGTATTCTGAGTATCCCATGAGGAATTTAAGGTATGTGCACATAAGAATATTTATAACTCATGCAACTACCCTTTCTTGCTAATGACCCAGTGTTGGGAAAAGCAGCAATATCTGTGAGTTTTTCCCAGCATTCATATGAATCCCTTGGATTCGGGCATGGGAGCACTTTCTGCTTTGAAAATGCTTCTCCAACACCATCCTACAGGTCCCTAAGGCAGCCCCATGAGAGGAGGGCAGGATCCACCACTGTCATTTTGCTCACCTGCTCCGCACAGTTAAGTGACTGGTCTGTAGTGACACGGCCGCTAAACCAGAGCAAGAGTTGTCCTCTCACGACCCCACCTACTTCTCTGGAGCAGGGCGTCAGAGTCCTCCTTGGATTAGTAAATGTTCAAAGATGGATTTGGTGGCCATGTGGCTCAGAGAGGGTGAGCGGGGAGCCTGGGCAGTGAGGAATGGTGGTCTGCCTGCTTCGTCACACTCAACCCCAGCTGGCTGCGGGTCTGTTAGCAGCATTTCACCTCGGGCTGCCCCCATCCTGAGCGTGGAACATTTCTGGGCCACCTCCATGGGCTACAGCAGGTTGGGCAAATCAGTTGTCCTGTAACCCCAAATGGAGAAGGTCTGAGGCCACACCAGGCCCATCGGCAAGAAGAGCAGGAGAGAAGAGCAGCATGGATGCGTGGCAGGGCTGGGGGCTTCACACGGCCTGGGTTTGCCCGAGGAAAAATATAACTCAGAAGATCGATATGCTCCAACAAAAAAACAAGCTGCCTTTCCAAAGGAAATGATGTTTCCAATTATTGATTGCCACTTTGGGATACTCGCTGCACAATACCCTGACTTCAGTGCAATCCAACCCGAGTTTCCATTACAGTTTCCTGAGCATTTTCAGGCATCAGGCACCACACTGGGGAAGGGGTGGGGGACAGCTGGGCTGCGTCTGTTTTCACACCCAAATGGTAATATATCCAGAGATGGGATTCCTTCAGTGACAGCTCATGTCTGGCATCCCAAAGGCAGTTATGTATTATCGTTCCACATTCTAATAAAAATTTTTAAAAGGGAAAGCTTATCTATACTTATTGAGCAGCCATTCTTTAACTCGGTCTTCACCCCCTGCCCCCTGCGTGGAGTAGGAATGATTGTTCCCACTTTATAGATGAAGAACTGAGGCCCAGGTGGGGGCCCATGTTCACTCCACAGCAGCCCACTCTTTTCATAGAAAGGTGGGCTATTCCAAACTTGTGGATGCTGACCTTGTCCCACAACCTGGCTCCAGAGTCCTGCCCCATCATGTTTTCCTGCAAGAACACCCACGAAATGGGCAAGAGCCCCTCCGCCGGCGGGGGAGGGCAAGGCCGGAGTGCAGGAAGACGGGACCATGCTCTCCAGCTGCCGGCTTGCTTCCTCACAGCCTGGCACATCTCACTCCTTAAACATAGAGGCAGGTAAGGGGATATCGGGGTTTTCAGAGATGCACAACAGAGAGGATTTTTTTTTTTTTTTACAGAAAAACAACGAGCATGTCTCCTAAAACAGTCTATCCTAGGATGAGCACAGAGTGAGGGACTTCTCTGAACCTTTCCAGACCCCAACTGCAGCCCTGCCTGAAACGGAGCTGGGTTACCAAGCAGATCCTAGAGAAGAGAGTTCGTGTAGCAAACTGGCTCTCAGATGAGTCAGCCGCCCTGGAGGGATAAACAGAGAAGCGCTCCCTTCCCTGCCCTTATTAAGAACAAAGAACAGGGGCAGCATGCTGACCCGGGCTGCAGACAGGACTCAGCCTCAGGGCTGAATGAAGCTGCTGTCAAACAAAGACTTCCAAGGCCAGGAGGCCATCAGAGGGGACGCTTGCTTACCACCCGCCCCCATGGCCAGCAAACAAACCTGTGATGGATTCAAGGGATCTGTAGACATGCCCTCAAAGCACAGCCCTCCTCCTCCCTGCCCCAAGCCAGCAAGTGACCTCTTTTCGGGGACCTTCTGACTTGGCTCTCCCTGCCTGCCATGTCCCGTTCAGGGTGGCATCACGTCCCCTTCAGGGTGGCATCGCAGCCCTTTCACCGTGGCATCCTTCATGCACCTGCTTCCTCGTTTACACCAGTAGTTTGGCAGCTGGTTGCTGTAAACTATAATAAAATGCCTTTCCAAAAAATGAAGGAATGTGACCAGACACGCCAGACATCATGATATTAAAGCCGTGTCAATTAATTTCTCCCCCTGCTTGATAAACGAGCCCCATTCCATCTCTTAATAATGAGGAGAGAAACAAGAAAAGTTGACACTTAGTTTAATTTATTTTCTCAACTTGCCTGGTCATATTTCTTTCTGCCTTGCAGAGCTGGCTGGGGCTGTGGGGAATTACAAGTGGCTCGTGCACAGGCAAGGCAGAGACTGGTGTGAATCAACGCGGGTCTCCTTTACTCCCACACACCACTTAATCAGGAGGGGAAAAGTGCCTTAGTGAGCCAGCTCGCACCTGCGCCTCTCCAGCCACCTTTGGGGGCTAGGGGTAGTTGGGTACAGGGAGGGGGGCGGCAGCGATCAGATAACGGAAATGGCGACTATCAGATTTCCAATCTAGTTCCGTGGAAGTGCACAAGACTGAATTCCCTAAATTAATATTGAGCTACATTGGTGGCATTTGCCAGAAGAGAACCAATTTCCCAACTGGAAAGGTGCTTTGCTCTGGCCAACACCTGACCTTGAAATGTGAGGATAAACCTTCTAAAAGTCAGATGCAAACCATCAACCAGCAAGTGTTTCATTAGGCTTTAGTTACAAGTCATTTTTTCATATGGCCACCATAACCTCAGGACCATTTATGGACACTTCTAGACCCTAAACCAAGTTGGGAATGAAAACCAAGTGTGCTCCAGTACCAGTGTTTCTGGGTGGGGTCCTGCAGCAGTGCCTTCTGATTGGGAATGGCTTGTTATAAATGCAGATCCCTGGGCTCTGCCCAACTCCTAAAGTGGTCTCAAAGGGTGTGGCCCAAGAATCTGCATTTTTACCCAGGTCCCTGGTAATTCTGATGTCCACACAAGTTGGACTCTGCCCTACGTTGCCCAATTCAGGACAAGCTGAGTAGAGACCATTTGCTAAAACAAAATCTAGAGCTTTCCATGGGAAAGAGAATTTTTAGGATCTTTCTCACATGAAGCTGGCAACTAAAGCTGTTTCTAAGAAGCCTCTGATATCCCTTTCACGGGCAGTCCTTATCCAAGTAGATCCGGGAAACAAAGCTGCTGTCTCCCGGCTCGGAAACCAATTCATACTAAAGTGTAAATGACAGGTCTCACTCCCACTCCTGGAGGTATTGGCAGTTTACGTGAATCAAACCCTTATGCAAAAGCTATTAAATTCTACATCAGAATTTCAAACAGGCACTCAGGTGCTGGGAGGTATTTTTTAACTGGTAGGGAGCCTCCCTGAGCCTGTGAAATTACATGGGTGTATGGAGAGCTGTGCAACGTAAGAGTGAGGACAGAAGGGTGGGGGTGAAGGTCCTGAAAAAAACCACCCAGGAAGGAAGAGAGGGAGGTTAGAGAGGAAAAAAGAGAGAGTGGAAGGGAAAGAGAAAGATTCAGAGGGGCGGAGGGGGAGAGAGAGAAAGAGAGAGACCTCCAACCATCCCCAATCATTTTTCTAAGAGAGGAATCTGCCATGAATACTGATAGTGTGATTTGAAAAAGCCTGCGGCTGCAGGGAAAGGGTGTTTCATCCCAGACTCTTGTTAACCGAGAGGGAAAAAGCACCTGTGATCCAGGCCAGACAACCCCAACCTCATTTAATTCTGAGTGCGCTCTATAGCAGTGATTCTGTGAATGACACTTGTCAGGGCAGCAGATTAGTTCACAAACCTATTTTTTGTGTGTGGTGTTCCATCTTGGTCGGGAAAATAGTCAGTTCTTGGCGAGAGAGACACATATTACTGCTGTTAAGTGCCAATATAAACTCTGGGACGCAGTGGTAAATTCACCAAATTAAATCGCTAGACAACTGGCTCGGATCAGGACCCCGGCAGAAGGTGCCAGGACTGCAGCGGGTGCCCAGCGGGGCGGAGGAGGCTGAGGTCGTGCGCACAGCTGGACAAGGGCACGAGAACGCGCTGCCTCTGCCTCTGCCTCTGCTCTGGAGACCACAGAGCCTGGGGCGGCTTTGACGGGCTCTACCTGCAGGAGTGTGGCCTTCAAGGTTCCTCGATCCCAGGGCTTTCTGAGCTCAGGGGAGATGGGGCACTGGCTGGAAGCTCCTCCCTAAAGAGGTGTATTTGGATTGGTACCTCCAGCCATTCCCCTAAAGAGTAGGTTTCAAATCTGTCACCTTTTCTGACACTCATTGTCCTGCCTCACCCATGCAGTAAGCAACCTGGAAGGTTAGAGGGAGTTTCGAACTACTTAATGACCTTGCTAAGGCGGGGTGAAGAAGGGCTTGGATTTTGGAGCCAGGCAGATTTGGGCTCAAATCCCGGCAACGACTGCCTCGTGACTCTGGGCAGGTTATTCAACCACTATGACCCACAGTATCCTCCCTTTGTGAGACAGAAATAATAAAATACACCTCACCAGCCAGGAGGATTGCTTGAAAACACTTTGTACCCTTGAGGGGTTAGCTACCCACTTCCACCAATCAAATTAGACTTGTTATGGCCTCTCCCCATCCCAGACTCTGCCTCTTCTCATGCTTATTTCTGCCTCCGCCTGAAGCCTTGCTTATTAAAATTCACTTGACAAGTCTGTTGGGGAGATGTCCAGTGTGCTTTACCAACTACCATGGTGGGAACAAGATTCAGGACAGGGAGAGGCAAAATATGTCACACTGCACATTCCTGGGCCATCATGTTACTTTAAAAGACCATACCTGTTTAGATAAAAAAAAATAATAACAATAAAATAAAATCATCTACTAATCTTTGATGCGCTGGCTGAGTGGGACACGCTGGCCCGCCACCCTCAGCCTCCCCCGTGACCATCTCAAGATGCCCACTTGCCTCCCCTCTAACAAACTCTTGGGGGATGGTTACCAGCCGCAGATAAGGCTCCAAAAATCCATCAAAAAACCACTACTTGGAAGCAGGTTTTCAGCGCTGCCACAAATTATATGACTTTTATTATGAGGTATGGTTTCAGAATAGTCCCAACTGACAGAGCCCTGGCTGGATGCCCGCCGCTCCCTCGGCCCCCGGGTAGAGGGGTCATTTCTGCCGGCATCTCCGTGACCCCACCGGCTGTGTGGCCAGCAAGCCTGCCTGGAGTCTGTGGGCAGGTGGCTGCCCATTGGGTGCCTCTTCAAGTGGTTTGTATGCAATATGCATGCTTAGTCATCATGGGGTGGGGTCTGGCCTATTTTACTTTATTTTTTTGGCAGTTAAGGAACTGTTCTTAACATCTAGAGACCAGGTCTCTCTGAGAAGCTGAGACCAGCAGCCCAGGCAGCCATGCTGGGGTGGCAGCTCCCTGACTCCCCCAGATAAGACCTGGGGTGGGGAGAGGGAAGGTGGAGGAGAGGCCACGGGCGAGGAAGGCAAAGTGTAGAGGTTCCCTGCTCAGGGCTTTCCACCAACCAGCAGCGTCAGCACGGCCTGGGAACAAGTTGGAAATGCAGCATCTCAGGCCCCACCCCAGACCCACTACACCCAAACCTGCATTTTAACAAGTTCCCCAGGTGATTTTTATGCAAATTAAAATTTAAAAAGTATGGGTCTGCAACAGCGATTCTTACTTCCCACACCGGGAGTCGAACCCGGGCCGCCTGGGTGAAAACCAGGAATCCTAACCGCTAGACCACGTGGGAGACGACTAGAATCACTTTTAAATGCTGATGTCCTAGCCCCATCCTCAGAATTGAGTTATGTGTGGGGTAGCACCCCAGCATTTGTATGTTTTCAAATCTCCCCACGTGATTCAGATGTACAGTTAAGGTTAAGAAACATTAGGAGAAGGAAAAAGTATAATGCCTAATTTTTATTTATTTTTCATCAAAAAATAATTTAAGCTTCGCTAGTATTTAACACATGGACTGAACGATCCTGGTGCCCTTAAGTGTCCCTAGGTCAGAGAGACACTTGTCTTAGTATTCTATAAGCTGCTGAAGGAAAAGAGGAAATGCTGGGATGGGGACAAGGCCAGAATGGCTCCTCACCTATTCACCTGCAGCAAGCATAGCTGGTACCTAGTGCGTTTACCCGTGACCGCTGAATGGACGTGTAGCTATGTGATCTGGCTTTAAGTAAATCGACCCTCACAAAGTGGGCAAACTGCAAAGAAAACGGGGTTTGGAGCTAATATTAATGATGCCTAAGTACATGCCACCAACAAGAAAATGACCGCTGACCCTTTCCTTACCCTTTGCGAGACACCTCACCAGCCACATCAGACCCCCAAAAACCTGTTCTGATCAGATGGCAAAAGCAGCAGCCATGGGAGTGAGAAAGAACCTGCTTTTCAACAGAAACTGGTGCTGTAGAGGAAGCACTAGGAAAGCAAACATTTGGGAAATATTTCTATTGTTATATGATTTTGTTGCTAAAAATGATGTAACTAGGTCATCTACCAAAACTCTCGTATCTGCACACTTTTAAAACCCGGAAACAGAATGGGTAAAGGCTCATTTTAAAAAATGAACATTTCAGTGGATTTTGAACCCATTTGTTAAAAATATAAAAATGCAACACTTGATTAGTTTGCATGAAGAACTGATTGACATCAGGGAAGATGGAAATTTACAAGCTGAATTTCAACAAAATCCTTTGCATAATTGGAGGATGGGATTGAAAAATTAGTCAGCACAGTGAACCAGGCTTCTTCCACTGGGATCTGTGTACCTTGTGAGGTGTATTTTTCAGTGATACCAGGTATTAAAAGCAAGTATGAAAATAAACTAAACTTAGAATCCAGTCTTTAGAGCTGGATCACAAAATGTTAAATCAAGAATTTTTTAAAAAGCAGCATATTCAATTACATCGCTCTCACTAAAAATATCACTTTAATTATTAATTAATAAAATTCTAAATATGGCTTATTTCAAATGTATCCTATTATATTCTTATTAATGTGGATTTTAAAATATACATGATACATTAATATAAGAGTACATGTATATACATTGAAAATTAGGTAAGATATTAGGAGTGCATGCTAATCTTTTTCCTGTACAATTAAAAAAATTTGGAGACTCCTGCTCTAGGAGAAAGTGGGACTGTATGTCATGAATTCTGGTTTTGAAGTCATCCCTTAGTCACACAGACTGCTAAAAGCAGCAGGCAGGGTGAGAGCAGGTACCTGCATTGTGGACCCCTCCCCACACCCAAGAAGGGACCTTTAGATGAGAAGTTCATGGGAGTCAAGAAGCAGTCAATTCCAGGATCTCCTGGGTCCTCCTGGCTGAGCAGCAAAGAGTGCTTACAAGGCATTTGAGGGGGTTACCCTTCAAACCGAGACCCCCTGCCTCCTGTGCATTAACGGAAGCTAAACCTGGACTCTTCTCAATAAATTTTCCATAGCATTGTTATCTCCACTAAAATTTTATTCTATTAGCATTCTGAATCCAAACCACTAAGTACATAATTGCTAAAACATGTGTTAAGTGATGACTTAGAAATGCCGGTTTTATCATATTGTTAATTAACAGAAAGGAGGATTAATACATTCACAGATCATTAGGAGCATTAGGTTCAGTGTCACCAGCTCTTCAGTGGGGTGGAGACGGTTGTTGGTGGGCATCCCCGGGAATTTGCAGCAGAGACACGAGTGTTGTTTGGGGTTTACCCTAAGCCCCTCTGCAGGTTCTAAGAGCATGTCTGGGAGAAGCCCAAGGGATAGCGACTCAAGGAAATTATTCTAAGATCTGACATCACTCAGTGCAGCCAACTCAGAAACCCAAAAGGGCCCACATGGAAGGGTCTGGGTGGGGAGGAAGAGAAAGCAACAGCACATTTTAAAAAGGCAGACCAATGAGAGCCTGTGGGTCACGGGGAGGGTTTGAGCCTTGAGTCCGAGGACGCATTGCGCTGTGTACTGGCTGTGTGATTCGGGGCAAGCCATTAGCCTGCCTGGCCCTGCCTCCCACCTGTATAACAGGAATAAAGACGCCAGTGTCACAGGGCCGGAGTGAGGATTAAATGAGATCGTGTGAGCTCCCGTCACCATGCCTGCACAAGTTTGTAGTTTTCAAATAAGGATTCTGTACTCAATATTGCTTGGAATAAGTGGGCCACCAGAGGAGACTTGAAAATTCTTTAGCTATCAATAAAAGTTGAGTGCAGTAGTCTGGGCTCCAGTGGGCTCTGCCCCAAAGTGCCAAAGCCAAGAGACCTGGAAGTGTATTTAGGCTCATGTTGCTGTCATCTCCAATGGAAGCCTCATCACAAAATTCCCAGGCCAGAGGGGTTTACTCAAACCTCTTCCCACCCTGTCCTGGGAATTACAGAGGTATCCAGGCATGAAATGCACTAAACATCTTTTCTTTGCCGAGCCATCCAAATTGCTTTAGCCTGGTCTGATGGTGGTGCTCCCAATTCTTCACGCTTCATAATAAAACAGTCTGCCTGGCCAGGCAGCACGCAAGTCCAACGCCAGGAACTGGGACTGCATGAGCCACAGCAGGCTGGGGGGGGAAAGGGCCAGGTGTTGGGGGATGAGGTCTCA
>NW_007726244.1:580047-583969 GCF_000696425.1 Galeopterus variegatus
ACTGCATGAGCCACAGCAGGCTGGGGGGGGAAAGGGCCAGGTGTTGGGGGATGAGGTCTCACCTGGGGTTTCCTGGAAGCTGGGGGCCAGGCAAGTCCTGCAGTCAGAAGTGGGATCAAGGGAAGCCCAAGGTCAGCGATGTGAAAGCAGTGACTGCATGAGCCACAGCAGGCTGGGGGGGGAAAGGGCCAGGTGTTGGGGGATGAGGTCTCATCTGGGGTTTCCTGGAAGCTGGGGGCCAGGCAAGTCCTGCAGTCAGAAGTGGGATCAAGGGAAGCCCAAGGTCAGCGATGTGAAAGCAGGGAGGAGATGCAAACAGGTGCTGCCCCAGCCTTCATGAGTACACTTTGGCTGGGCAGGCACCCTTCCCAGGGGAAGTGAAGGGCAGGGCCAAGGCAAACTGTGAGGGTGGTGACAAATGGGTTCACTTCGATCAGAGCTAAGGGGAAACAAAAAATGATCAATGCAGACCAGCCTCTGCCAGGCCCAAGTGGGAATAGAGAGAAGAAAATCAGTACCCCTGTTCCATGTTTTTGTTCTGGAATACTCTTTCAAGGCCCTAGGTACTTAGCAATTGAAATGCTTCCTGTGGTGAGCGGTCCTGACATGTGGGTCATTATTTGTGGACTGTGAATGGAAAAAGTCTGGGTGTTGGGTTCAGAGGTGGGTTGTAACCTCAGTTCCACAACTGATCAACTGTGCCTCAGTTTCCGCATCCATAAAATGGGGATAATAATATTACACGGCTGTAGAGTGTTTAAATCAGACAATGCAGAGAAAACACAGTTTTAGCTCTAATCAGATTTTAAGCATTTGTGCCTCCCTAGAGACGTGTTTTCCTCACTTATATTGACTTGCTGTAATGACTTAATAATTAGACCCTGGGGGATGAGACCTCCAGAAAATGGCTGCCTCTAAGGGGGAGCTGCTCAGGACATCTTCCCATTGACCAAATGGGGACAAAGAGGGCTGAACACAGGCTGAGGGGTGACTTCCCAGGAAGAAGGGTTTTCAGGATGTCCTGACACCTGGCACAACGCTGTCCTCTGCTGGAGGTGGACACCACCACTGTCCAGAGGGCACACCTGGGGGCCAGGTAAGAAGGCAAGGCCTGAGTGTCCACCAGGGGCCACCATCTCCTCTCATCATCCAACACAGAGCCAGATCACCTCCAGGTCCTCCTGAGACAGCAGAACTCTTCCCTGGCTTGAGAATCACAGTGCACAGATAGCCACATTGTGGCCATTCTTCCACTTGGCCACAGAGACCAGCAACTTCATTTACTTTTGTCTGGGGCCTTAAGGAACCTCAGCTGTCATCCTTTCCTTAGTTTATTACCAAATTTCTAAAATATTACATTCTTTATTATATCCAAATTCACTTTATTGCACTTGACAATACAGATAATCACATACCATATGCTCTAATGTTTTGAAACCAATGCATGTTGACAGCGGTTTTTATTCATGATGCATAATTCCATCCGGAGCGCACGATGAGGCATCTGAGCACCCAGCCTGGTGTTAAGACTTTTGCCTAATAACAGATTAACAATACAGCAAGTTTCTGAGACACAATCCCTTCCTTGCCATTCTCTATCTGCAATGGGAAAAAGGTACCTGAGCTGAAAAGATGGGTTTATCAAAGACGAGAAAAAAATACCCTCCGCCACCACCCACCCACCCACCATTCCCGAAGGGTTTATAATGACTTGTTATTGTTCCACGCTTATGAAACTTGATATTGAAAAGAGGAATTGGTCTTGTGCCAGGCAGCAAGGCAACTAATCACACCAACCCACACTGCTGGCCCCTGAGACCTGAAAGCGCGAGATGCCCCAAAGCTCTCATTAGGAGTCTCTCTTGTTTTTACTCTTGTTTTGCTACAAGCACATATTTGTCACTCCTCTACCTCGGTGAGACCCTCCCTCTCTCATCCCCTCTCCTCACCCCCTGGGTATCCTTCTGTTTCCAATTAGCCCCGAGCTTCCTGGCAAAATGAACACAGCTGGGATGATTCCCAGGCTCAGCAACCTGGCACCTCTCGAGCAGAAAGGCCAGGCCGGCAGGAACCTTGTTCGCGGCTCCTTCAGCGGAGCCTGAGTGCTGCGGGTGGCTGAAGCCAAGGGTGGATAATTTAAGGATGATCCTCCAGCTTTGCGGAGGTGGCCGGAACAAACAATGCCATTTCACGCGTCCCCTAACTAAGCGCTTTCATTTGCTTCAAAGAAACACTCCAACAACTGCAAACCCATTAGATCATGTCGACGTGGTGGGAAAGGGCTCGGGGCTGTCGACAGCAGAGAATCAACTCAGATTTACAGATTCTTACAGCTTTAATAGACAGATGCGCATCTCCCCCCTGCAGATAGACGAGGGGACATGGGCAGGGGCGGAGGTGGCGAGAAGAGCAGCCCACAGCTCAGCAGCGGACCGACTGGAGTTTCACAATCATCCCCCTGGATAATGGGATTTCTGGACATGGGGAGGAGGCGGGAAGAAGCGAGCCGGGCCTTCGCTTTGCTGAACTCTTGGCTATTCTTCCAGAGCTGCATTTGGGGGTGCTGGGGGGAGGAGATGTTATTATCAACAGCGCCTCTGGAGTGCCCGGTGACCTGCTGTGGACAGAGGCAGCGGGTCCAACTGGAGTCAGGGGACACGGGAACACTTAGGCGGTCACCTGCGAAGGAGCCAAGTGAACTAAGAGGCATCTCACTGCATGTCATTGCTGGGCTCCCGAGCAGCTTAAGTGATAACCTTTTTCCATAAATAAAAACCTACTTTCCCTTTGGGCTGACATAATTCCAAGAAAAGCTTTCTCTTTACTTCTTAATCATCTTCAGCAGGTAGGAACTCCTCCTACTGTCTTGAAGGATTGGGGTGGGTTTTTTGGTGTTGCTATTTATTTGTTTTATCCTTTTCTCTGGCTTGTCTATCATCCCATATTGAGTACGGCAGTAAATAACTGTAACTTCGTAAGGTAATTTACGACATTTACCTAATTTATGCAATTCCGTAACATAACAATGTAATTTCATCAAGAACCCTCCTGGACTATTATTAGTTGGCCTCTGAGGGGCTGGAAATGGGACCGTTTGGGCCAGGCTGGGCTTTCACAAAGCAGGAGCCACCTGTGGTTTACAACGTGGTCCCTGGTCCCACCTCGCTATTCTTGAACTGCCTGAATACTTCTGGAGAAAGGGACACCACCCCTCAGCACTTCATAAAGACGACTTGTTTAAGAGTTGGCATCTTAGAGATGTTACTACATTCTCCAACCCAAGGATCGGTCTTCCTCTTGGTGACTTCACGCACGGCCACCTGTGGTGGGGGAGGCAGCCCGTCCCCGTCCCCAGAGCAGTCCTTCAACTGCTAATGCAGCCATCTCCGTTCTCCTTAGTCTCATCTCCTCTGGCTCCTCTGGAGTTTGTCCCATAATATTGTCCCGGTCCCCATCAGACCTCCTCTGATGTGCTCTACCTTTTTCTGTGTCTCTCCTAAAACATGGCATTCCACATGGTGTCTGAACAATACAGAGCACCAGACAGCAGACTGCTCTTTGGGCAGTCCCTGGTGGCGTTCCCAGCGGCTCACCGTCCCCCGCCCCCCTTGCCACAAAGAAAGCTTATGGTCCACGAAAACCCAGGGCTTCCTGTGAACCATTATAAAATCTCACCCTGCCCCACCTTCATCTGTTTTCTTTAAAATATAAACTCTGCTGGGGCCGGCCAGGTGGCGCACTGCTACAGTGCACCGCTTGGGAAGCGCGGTTGGCGCTCCCACCGAGGGTTCGGATCCCACATACAGACCGGTTCCCGCTCACTGGCTGAGCGAGGTGTGGGCACAGCACCGAGGGTTGCGATCCCGTTGCCGGTCCCGGTCCGGTACGGGCGCGACACTGAGGGTTGCAGTCCATTGCCGGA
>NW_007726244.1:584969-597514 GCF_000696425.1 Galeopterus variegatus
GTCCCGGTCTGGTACGGGCGCGACACTGAGGGTTGCAGTCCATTGCCGGACACGAAAAAAGACAAAAGAAAGGAAAAATGGTCCGGTACGGGCGCGACACTGAGGGTTGCAGTCCATTGCCGGACACGAAAAAAGACAAAAGAAAGGAAAAAAATATATATATATATAAACTCTGCTTGTCATCTTCTGATTATTAAAGTAATACTCATTTTAGAGTCTTAGAAAATACAGAAAACATGTATTGTTACAATAAACATTAATTGGAAACCTACTGTATGGAAGAAAACTAGCTGAGCCTTTAGGAAACAATGGAGAATAAGACCCAGCCTCTGCCTTCAAAGCAGGGAGAGACACACAACTCATAATTCCCACGGCTAGTGTGCAAGGAAAGGAGTGCCTGAGTGTGAGCTACAGGACCACCCCTGGCCTTGTTCACCATTCCTTCCCATCCCCTAGATTAGTGCCCAGCACAGAGTAGGTGCTCAGCAAGCACCTGCTACAGGAATGAAGGGCTTTGGAGGATGACCTTCCAGTCTGTCACTCTCTTATGTACAAATGATTTTTTTTCAAGGACCGAATCAACTATGACCAGAGGCAGCCAGGACCAGACCAAGTTTTAAGTAAAGAAAAGGAGCCCTGGAGTCCTTCCACAGCTCAACAGAGCCTCCTTTTCCAATTTCCACCTACAAACTGGTCCTGGAGGGCAGCATCTGCATAGCTGAAGACCTGAGGTACAGAGGAGTGAGAGAGAAGAAAGAATGGGAAGGAAGTCAATTCCAGGATCCCTGGGCCTGGCAAACAAAGCCCATCTTCCTTCTCTGCAAAAGCCCATTTGAAAGGCTTTGGTAAAAATTCACATTTCTCCAGGCAACAGCAGCTGGGAAGAGCCATGCAGTGACTGAAAGATCAAACTGGAGATGTGCAGTGCTCTGCTCCAGTGAACCGCCATGCCGTGCCAAGCCAAGCCAAATTTAGTTCTGCCACTTCCACCACCAAGACAGGATGTTTGAGCAGCTAGGGTAAAAGATGCCGCAGAAACCACAAGCCAGACAAAGCCCTGGGTCTCCCAATCACCATCTCTCCATGAATGAGCCACAGTGTCCAAGGTCTGCCATGGAGGGATGGGACCGGCCAGCAGGCAGCCAGAATAGAAACCTACTGCAGCTGGGGCTTTTTAAAAACCTGAATGCAGCATTTGTCTCTTGGAAGGCTGGGAGAGTTATCTGCCCCACTCATCTCCTAAGACTGATAGATCAGAAGCTCTGCAGTATTGGTAGAAGACAGAAGGCAGCAGCTAGGGCAGAACCCACACTTAGAGAGAAACCCTCACTCCAACAAGTGTCATCTTCTTTTTTTTTTTTTTTTGACTGGTAAGGGGATCGTAACCCTCGGCCTGGAGTCGTGAGCGCACCGGCCATCCCTGTATAGGATCCGAACCCGCGGCCTCAGCACTATCAGCACCGCACTCTCCTGAGTGAGCCACGGGGCCAGCCCCCAGTGTCATCTTCAACTGTTGTGCCTGGAACACCGTTCCCTACAGGATGCATCCAGACTTTCTTTCCAGGATAGCAACTTTCCAGGAGATGCTGAGGATGGCCACTGGAGGCTCAACCATGAGAATAGAGGACCCAGAACAGTGTTCAAAACCTGGGATTTGTGACTGGTCCGTGCGCTGGCCTCTCTGGCCCACCCCAGCCCCACAACCATCTCTTCCCCTTATCCCATCCCTCTGCAGGAAGATGTTCCCATTTAATGACATGAGCTGGACTCATGAGGGCCTTGCATTCCGGTTCTTTGTTCCTAGTTTTCTGTCAGTGAGAAAGTATAATGGACCTGTTTCTTTTATTCCATTGGCCTGTAAAGAGACATAACCAAATAGTGATGGGTAAGAAGCTGGCAGTGATAGAGGCCTCAGCAAAGGCTGGAGAAACACCAGGAGTTAAGTAATGCCTTGGCCATTTGCTTTCCCCTGAGGACTGGCACCTCTGCTGGGGCCAGGATGGAGGACGTGAGTGCTGGGCTGGGGAGGCAGAGATGGACAGGGGTAGGACATCGTGTCCCAACCTGGGACCAAAAAATCCTAGCCCACTGAGGCAGGGCAGAGCTACCTCCTGACGTGTTTTCTTCCAGGACGAGCCACTTTCTTTTCCCACCTGGCTTCTTCTTTTTATTGGATTATCATTATCATCACAACCACCACCATTTATTTGGTGTATAAGTTATGCTTGACCCATTAATATACATGATCTCTAGTCCTTCCAGCCTATCCTCAAGGCAGGTAATGTTATCCCATTTTGACAAATGAGCAATCGGATGCTCATCAAATTGAAGTCACTTGCTCATGGCCTCTGCCCATCAGTGAGCCGCTGAGCTGAGATACAAGCTCAGGTCTGTCTGTCCCTAAAGCCTGGACTATCCTCTCCATCAGCCCTTGGAAGGGCAAAAGAAATAAATGAAAGGCTTAGCGCTAACCCAGCCCTGGACATGCCACCCAGGTTATCCTTGCTGGTTAAGTGCAGTGGCACAGGATGCTTAGAGGGTCTGGAAGGATGGGGATGGACTGACCCCCAGCCCTACTCTCATGGGCCATATCACCCGAGCAACTCATGTGACCTCTCTAGGCTCAGCTTCCTCCTTGAGGGCGGAGATTTCAGTCTGCATGGTTTGCTGCTAAATTCCCTGTGCCTAGAACTTGTGCTCAATAAAAATTTGTCATATGAATGAATACAGCTAAAAAATGAAAATCCCAGTAACATTATCTCTACCTGTCTTATTAATGAGATAACGTAGTAGAGCACTTTGCACAGAGCATGACACAACCTGTGGGATCAATAAGCAGAAGTTGCTGGTTATTACTGCTATTATTACATACTATTATTACAATACTATTATTGCTTCGCAAGGCCATTATAAGGATCAATGCACTTGTGAACTATAAATGTAAGCCAATATCTTTACAATAACTAGTAACCAATGCTAAAAACAAGGGCAGACACTGACAAGTGGTCACCACTAACAAGGTAGAGCCCAGCACCAAGGTGTCCCAGGAGGCTGCCCTCACTGTTCCACCAGACATGTGCATCTAGGGCCTTGGAGAGAGAGCTCCAGCCCATGCTCTGTCCCAGGTCACTGTGCCCATCTGGGATCCTCGGGCTGAGTTGCCAGGCACGTCCACACTTGTATGGCAATTCCAGTGAGAATACCTCCTGTTACCACTGTGCCAGTCACCTAATGCCAATAAGTTACAGCCACCTCTTAGAGTTAGAGCCAACTCTCTGCTCAGCTTAGTTAAAAATAGAGTTTACAACAGAAACCTAAATCCAGGCTCCTCTAAATCAGGGCGGCGAGGGAGCAGGTGCTACCCAAATGTGGTGCCACACTGACATGCTGATGTCAGCCGAACTTAGCTCTCTTCCCCCATCTTGCGAGTGGCAGCCCCCATGGCAGAGATGCCAGCTCTGGGGCAAGGAGGGCTCTTTGCACAGGAAGTACCACATTCCCTCCAAAGTGCTAGCTTCTACTGATTCAATCACTATTGGTTCAGCACCTGCTTAGGTCCAGGAAGCACCTGAGGCTGAATTAGTCATGCCTCAAGGTGATAAAATGGACAGAGATAAGCAAGCACAGAATAACTCTCATCCAGGCAGATTTCCTTAAGGAAAAGGGTAAATAGATTGGTCTTTTAGAAGCAACCCCTCAGAAGCTAGAGTTCCAAGACCATGCTCCACAAAGACTATTGGGTGCCAGCCTTGGGCTCCAGGGCCCTGCAAATTCCTCTAATCCTGGAGGCTTCTACGGCAAGTCCACAGTCTTTTCCAGGCTGCTAGTGCCAAATACCATCTAGCTTAGTTTACCCAACATTTCCGGAAAAGGTGAAGCTCAAAATAATTCTCACAGTTACACTCACTGGGACCTAAATAACTTTGCTGATTAAACCTCTGAATCCTTGTCTGAACCTGTGACACTCCTCCTTGGTGATGACAAATCCTTCACCGCTTCCCAGCAAGCTCTGGCCTGAGGATCCGATTCTGCTGCACACACCTGTTAGGGTCTCCTGTCCATACCTGGCTACAACCCAATGATTTACTCTTTGGAAGTGCAGATCCACTTTCCAGTCCTGTCCCCTTCCCTGCAAAGCAGAAAGGAACAATCCGTTGCCCTAATTACACAGCCCCCTTCTTTGGGGGTCTGGAGAACAGGGTGGTTATGAGAAGGCTGAGAGGACATGGACAGAAATGGCACTTGTAGGGAGAGGGGTTGGGACCCTCCCTTGATTTTGGGGGGCTGGAGGCACACAGCCAGCCAGCTCTCCCACATGGTGTAAGCGTCTCCCCTACACAGCTGGAAGCAGAGAGGAAAAGAACTGACGAGTGTCTGTATTCGTTCTTGATGTGTCATTACTACAATTACTGTTATTATTTTACCGCTGTCTTTTCAAAGCCACCCCCATAGGTTATTTCACTTTATCCTCACAATCATCCAATGAGCTAACTCAAGAGGGGTTATGATCGTCATTTTAACCCAAAAGGAAACTGAGGCACAGGCTGGGTGACCGTTGATCTTGGCCACACTGTGAATCAAGTGACAAGGACAAGAGGAAGAGTCCCGGGTCCTGCATCTCGCCAGAAGTCTAGCATCCAGAGGTATGTGAGGGAAAGGTGAGGAAACACCACTAGGCCTGCCAGAGATGGGTCTCCTGGGGAAGGCCAGCCACAGGGGCAGGCTCTTTGGGTCCTGGGTGGGGGGCACCACGTTCCCTCAGAGCAGAAACTCTCTCTTTCCGCTCCCTGTGTCCTCCCCTCTCACAGGCCAGAGATCAGGCCACTTCCTGCCAGAGATGGGTCTCCTGGGGAAGGCCAGCCACAGGGGCAGGCTCTTTGGGTCCTGGGTCGGGGGCACCACGTTCCCTCAGAGCAGAAACTCTCTCTTTCCGCTCCCTGTGTCCTCCCCTCTCACAGGCCAGAGATCAGGACACTTTAGCCTCTGAGGCTGTCGCTACTGCCCCGACCACCTTCTTCTTCCCCATGCTGGTCTTCCTGGGGCTCCCACAGGAAAGCCAGCCCATCCAAGCCTCAGACACCTGCCCACCAGACTAGCTTGTCAGAACCCCTGTCCTCAAGCAGGTCCAGCCTGGGCTTACGCACACATACTTTTCAAGCATCCCAACTCTGGTGGCCCATATAAACTCAGGCCACACCCACATGTGCAAAGGCAGTGGGGACTATGCTGGGTTTCCCCCTTTGTCTCAAACAGGTTGTCTTTTGTTGCCTGTTTTCCTGATAAATATTCGAAGTAGGCATTATGGCCTCATTGCTTAGAGCACCAAGAATAAATCCTCATATTAACAGAATCCCAAGGACTGGGGACAAGAAGGAAGGGAAGGGGGTTGCAGAGAAGGTGCTCGATGGGGGTCTCCAGCACTATGCATTTTTACCAGCTGGCAGAGGCCCCATTCTAATCATGGCTCCCATGCTCCCTGTAAAACCTTGGGCAATTCACAAATGATTAAGGCACAGACTTGAACCCAGCCCATAACTCCTCCACCAGAGAAAACCACTGATAACAGCTTGGAGTATTTTTCTCCTTCCATGAATACTGGATCATGGCAGTCACTCTCTGCCCAGGCTGCACATCACAGTCACCAGGGGCTTCGGAAGACACTGATGTCCAGGCCCCACCCTGAGAGACTCTGAGTTACCTGGTTTGAGGCAGGGCCAAGAAATTGATATTCTTTAAGAGCCCCCTAGGTGATTCTACTTCTAATGTGATTCATAGTGTATATAAATTTTATAGCTTTTTTCATGCAATATTATGTCATCAACATTTCCACATGTCATTTAAAAACTCTGTAAACATCGTTTTAATGGATGTGTACTAATCCATCATATGAACGTCCCATAATTTGCTTTCAGTTTGCTTTTCTAAGAGTTCTCCTGAGAGTGTCAGCACGTGGCTCCTCTCAGATGCAAGACCTCTCTCCAGCTCTCGAGGCAGACCTGTTTCACAGCCTTTCCCCACCCAGCTCCTCCTCGAGGTTGGCCAGATGACATGGCTCCTCTGGCAGACACACTCAGTGACCCAGGGACCAGAATCCTGCACTTCCATCTTAGGATCCTGCGTCGCACCCTGGAATTCTTTCCCGATCAAGGAACATCTTTACCATTTCTGCCAAGAGGAACATCTTGGTTCTATCCACTTTAATGAAGGCCTGTGTAGCAAGATGCGTTCTGTGTTAGTTAATTTGGGCTTCATTTTCCTTCTGAGATCCTCGTGGAAATTTCCACAAGGGTTACTGGTTTAAGACAGTCATCACCTTAAAAGGCATTTTGAATCTTTTCATTTTGGACTAGAAATTAGGTCAGGGTCTGATTTCTCATCTTCCTATACCTGTTCTTCTTGCTTCTTCTTCTGAGCATTTTGAAAAACCTGCACCTCCTCAGAAATATGTGCCTTATTTTGGAGCCTCAAGCTCAGTTCTGGAAGTTCTAACTCTGAGTTGAACTCCTGCAAAGGGAGGTGTCATTTCAGAGGATTCTCATGGCTTTTTCATGACCAGAATGTCCAGCTTTCAGAGGACCCACCAGCAAGACGGTTGCCTTCCAGTCTCCAAGCTGGGACAGAGATGCCTCTTTTGCCATCCTCCCTCCAGATGTTCTAGGAGGGAGCAAACACCTGGCAGCAAACTGGAGTCCATTTCCATTTCGAAGCTACTTGTTCCCCACCAGGGAACTATCAGGCAAGGCCCCTCCGTTTCCCACTCTGGAAACATCTGGCAAGTAGATGATTAGAAGCACATGCTAGAAGTTACTAACATGCTTCCCAGCTAAACCGAAACACAGTCCCAGGAGCCCTATCTTCCCTCCTCTCTCTAATCTACCATCCCACCCATTCACTTCCCATCCTAGCTTTGCTGAGCTTTACTGCAAAACAGATGTTGCACCTGACCCAAGATCTCCCAGGCATGTAGCCAAAAAATTTTTAAAAAGAGGCTGCAACATGAAACAGTCTTCCCAAGCCCAAGAGAGCTCAGTTAATTTCACCCTCTGCCCCCCTTTCCCCCATTACCAGCCAGGCCCAAGTGGCTCATTTCTACCTCCTGACCTTCCCTCTCACCAATAAACACCATCACAGCTCTCCAGCTCCTGGAGGCCCGCCTGGGTGTAAAGCTTGTCATTCCCACCCAGCAGGCATTACAATAACCAGGCCACAGGTACTCCCCTTTGGCTGAGATTCTATGTCAAGTTTAACATGAAGGAATGTGCTGAAAAGGACCCTCTAGGAGTTTAATAACACTCATTTCCAGTAAACCAGGTTTATTTTGAAGGCTTCTATCAGGAAAAAGAATGAACAGAGAAGAAAGCAGGTTAGAGACTGGAGCTAGGTGTTAAGTGTTAGGAGTTGTGCCATTAAAAGCCACTTAGAAAATTCTGGAATCAGAATGATCTCTTCTATCAGGAAAAAGAATGAACAGAGAAGAAAGCAGGTTAGAGACTGGAGCTAGGTGTTAACTGTTAGGAGTTGTGCCATTAAAAGCCACTTAGAAAATTCTGGAATCAGAATGATCTTATCACCTTCTGCTGTGAGGTCCTTTGGGTCTGCCTCCCACAGGTTTCTTCACTTAAAGGCAAGGGGATCTTAGCTACTGACTGGGGCAAGATTTGGGGGCTGGGAAAGGACTTTACCCAGTGGATTAGGCCATAGCCTACATTTCCCTGGAGTCTTCTCCTTATCCCAACCTTGGGTCATTGTCTTGTATCCTGTACCCACATTATAGATCATCCCAACTCATACCCAAGTGTCCAAAGGAGTGGTGTTATGATCAAGTATTGACTCGGGGAAGAAATAATCTAAAGCATGCTTCATTTTCCACACAGCGTCCCTCTGCAGGCTCAGAGGCATCTTCCCAGAACAGGGAGGGCTCATGTCCTCCCATCCCCCCACAGAGAGCAGGGACCTCAGGCCCCGCTCTTGCACCCAACCCCCTACCCAGCCCCCTACTGCTTTTACTTCAGTTTGTCTTCCAGGTGCAGAAAGGTGGAAAGAACATAGGTTTTGGAGTTAGATAAACTCAGCTGCCAATCAAAGCCACCACTTATGAGAAGTTATTGAATCTTATTGTGCCTTAATGTCTTCATCTATAAAACCATGACAATAATATTTCTCTTGCAAGGTGATCATAAGGATTCAGTAAAGGTATTTATTGTCATGCTGGCCACACAGCAAAATGCCCATGACCTCTCTCTCTTCCCTTCCCCTTCCCACAGCCTCTTATAGCTGTTGATAGGGAAGACTGCAAGGCCAAGCGGGAGGAGGACAAATTCATGCCACCCTTTCCTGGGGACAGGGAAGCAGATCATCTCCAAGGCAGTGGTCTCATCTATCAGGAAGACACCCAGCTTTCCAATGCCCCAGCCAGGCTCAAGAGGAGCCTGGCCATTCCATCATCCCCGGGGCACACTCTTGCTCAAGAGAGAGGACTGGCAGTTGCTGGTTAACTGCCGGTTAAGGCAGCTGCACTTTACAGTAACCCAGCATGGACAATATTATGAATGACACTCGCAAGCTGCCAGCCTGGGGACTCATTACAGTCAAGGTACAACATGGCGGCCTGCCAAGCCCCCAGCTTTCACACTTGCAATGCCAGAACATCCACACACAATTTAATTGCATTATAATTTCAAAAGTGCTTTTCAAACTGGAAAAAGGCATTCACTGATTAACCAGCGAAGAGCAAAATTGTTTATGAAATTGAATACAAAAAGCTACAGAAATGTAATTGGGTCGTTCTAGCACCTAATTTTCAAGCCATTTTCCCCACTTATTTAATCACGAGATACAAAAGGAGCGACTGAATTGACTTCATACTAATTAGATTACTCCCTGCGATACTCCGGGCCTATATTCCAACTGGTTGATAGCAATGTTTTAAATGGAAACAAAAATGCCGCAGCAGCTTGTCTGCGGGACAGCATGGATTGTTTTGAATAGACCCTTCAGGCCGAGAGTAAGAATGAGCATTCGTCCCCAAACCTCCCAAGCTCCCTGCTACATGCAAGTGTCCTTGGAGAAACATCCCCTCCAGGGCATCACTTGGAAGAATCCTGGGTCCTTCCACACTCCCTGGAGGAATGGGTTTGAACATGCCCCTTCTATTAAATCCTGTCACCTCCCTGGTGGTGCTGCAGACGCAGGCGGAGAAAGCCACGCGGCGACTCTCCTAATTGGCTGTACGAGGCCCTTGGTGCGCCTCTGAACACTTCTCCTTTCATTGTTCCATAAACCAACTGGCGGCCCCATGGGCGAGCCTGGCTCGGCTGAATCCTCTTCTGAATCCTGCCCCCAGCATCAGGAGAGGAGCCAACTCCTCATTCCCTCAGTTACTACTGAGTGAATAAAACCATTTTCGTCTCAGAAAGCAATGCTGTGCCTTGAAATGACACTTCACTCTGTGCCTGCCCTCTGAAAACACAGGCGTAGCAACCTGTGGTGACTTCTGCACAGGTAAACAAAGCAAATGCCCAGCTCTGGCCCCACAGGCCCACTCAGGGTGTTAAGGACTTCCTTCCACCCATCTGAAGACCGTCTTCTTTGGATATGTGGTACAGCCTTCTCCTGGCTTTTTTTGTTAGCTCATTTTAAATTTTATTAGGAGAAACATAATTGATTATATAATCAAATGTAAAACGTACATTATCAAGATAGCTCAGCACTTCACAGGCCATTTAATCAAGATATCTGGGGCTGTGCCAAAAGAAATTAACTGACATTACGCCTCAAGTACGTATCACTCTGCCATGTGTGTTTCCACGCTTCAGATGGGCCTCACTCCCTGAGAACGGTGCTCATCCTGCAAGGACTGAGCCGAACACAAGCTCTGGGTCTGGAGGTCCTTCACACCACTTCTCAACTTCTCCTCATTTGGAGAGGAGAAAAAACCAAAAGGCCGCTCTACCACAAACCGTCTGCCGATGTCACATCTTCACACAGCCCCAGGTTTCTCTAGCCTGTGAGGATGTCTTTGCGGGTCTGCCCAAGTGCCCCAGCAATATGCAGGCAGCCCAAAGAAGGAAAGGGGTTTTTGAATCTATTCGCTTATCATAAACTGCTCCTCTCCCTGGGAAAGTAAACAGATGTCATTTAGGAGGCAACAGGGGTGTCTCTCATGACTACAGACAATTTCACCAAATACTGGGAGTCTAAGAAAGAGGAGAAGAGCAAGAAGGAGACATCTGCCTAAAACCCCTTCCCTCCTCCTCTTTGGACGCAGATATGCATCAACTGCTCCATGAAGCTGCTCAAACTAACCCATTCGCTCAGCACCCGTGTGCTGAGCCTGGCTGATGTGCCAGGCACGGTGCTCATCCTGGGGGTCTAAAACAAAATGTGTCCCCGTCCTCAGGGAGATCCCCATTCTTAGCAGGAGAGGGACAGGCTAATGATCTCAACACAAAACCAATAACACTGTGATGGGGGCAGGACAAAAAGGAAGGAGGAGTGTCTGCAAGAATGCAGGAAGGCTTCTGGGCAGGTGACACCTGTCTATCTGTCCATATGAGTGGAGTCCTGCATGGGGAGACACTAAAGGGCCGTGCTTATCCTACAGAAAACAGGAAATGCATCATGATCTCTTCCTTCTCCAGAAGCATCAATGCTATCCGGATGCAGAGCCAGGCACTGTAGACTGTACCAAAAAACTCCTACAGAAAACAGGAAATGCATCATGATCTCTTCCTTCTCCAGAAGCATCAATGCTATCCAGATGCAGAGCCAGGCACTGTAGACTGTACCAAAAAACAAAAACAAAAACAAAAAAACCCACGATGCAGAGCCAGCAGCACAGCCTAATGTCAGGCACGCTGGCTCTTGAGTCAGATTAACACAGCTGTATATTGTGTGGTCCTTAGCAAGTAATTGCCTTTCGGAGTCTCCGTTTCCTCATCTGTCAAGAGGAACTCTGTGAGCATTAAATAAGGCAATTTACATAAGGCACTTCAGGACGGGAGACCACTGTTAGGTGATCTGAAAAGGGTTGTTAATGAAGTTGGTGAAAAAGACATACACATACACATGTGGAATGGTAACTAACAACCCAAGGCTTCATGACTGGCACCAAGAGCTATCTGTTCAACGAATAAAAGGCTGTATATAAGTGCCAGTGAGTAGGCAAGAGAGTGCAGCAGGGGGTCATAATATATTACTTAGTACCTGCTACGAGCTTGCACCATTCATTGAATGAATGAGTGAATGAAATGTCAGGCAACTTAGCATTAATCGTACACTTAATGAGACTCCTAGTTCTTGAGGTAAGGACCACACTTCACATATTTATACACTGTGCTGGGCACAGGCTACAAGCTCCGTAAGTGTGCTAAGTGGTCTTCCATTGGGGCAGCGGCTCCCTGGCAGCAGCACGATCTCCAGAATTCCTCCCAGGACTCAGACTGCAACGCAGACCTTGAGTACCATGAGGAGGGTCCAGATGGCCTCCAGAGGCCCCCACCTCAGGCCTCTGCCCTCACCATCACCTTACCCACCCTGTGCTTTCTGGTGGTTTCCATGCCTTCCCGCTTGGACCCACTGAGGCCTAGAAACATCAGAGCTTCTTCCAAGCAGTGGAAGGTCCCATACATCCACAAATCCCCCAGTCAAAAGAAAAGCATCTGCAGGCACAGGCAAAGGACGCGAGCCAAGGCCACAACCACTGACCACTGGACAGCTGGAGTCACGTGGTACCTAGTTACAAGGCAACCTTCTGGGCTGTCCAAGGCCAGTGCCCGTAAATGTGTTAGCTCTTGGGCAGTTCTTAATCACCACTGCACTCAAACCCAGCCACCTGTGCCCCATTCCAGTAAGAAGGTCCACAAACACGGCACACTTGTCGCACAGGTGGAGAGGATGGGCAGCTAGGGACAAAGGGCCTTTGTGTCTCTGCACAAGGTATCAGCTGTACAGTGAGAAACATGTGCAGGGGGCCTGGCTATAAAGGATGTCCTATTCATTGGGCTGTGCTTGGGAAACGTGACATGCATCAGAGGAGGCGCCTAGGCCTGTTCTGGCTCAGGTGGGCTGTTCAGCAGAGCGTGTAACAGGCCAAACAATGGGATCTTTGCAAACTCCTTAACCACAGCATCCTTGGGGAGGTCAGCAGGCCTGGGGACTAGGAGGTAGGGATGAAAGGAAAATGCAAACCCTCCATTTTGGGGACAGGGTCCATCTGTACACAGAGGCGTGTGTGTGTGTGTGTGTGAGTCTGAGAGAGAGAGAGAGAGACAGAGAGAGAGAGAGACAGAGAGAGAGAGAGAGTCACTAACACGTGGCCATGACCGAAGACCACAGTCCACACTAGATTACCTGACATGGGTTGAGCTTTACCCAGTACCACACTATTTATGAAAGCAGGATGGTGCAGCAGGAGGGATTCTTTGGGGTTCTGAGCCTGAGCCCTGAGCTCCCTTCCCTGCTCCTTGCCAGCTTGCCTGGAATCTCCAGCAAGTGTCCTCACTGCTCTTCAGCTTCCTCCATCTGTGAAAAGGTTCCCTATCTCA
>NW_007726244.1:598716-600056 GCF_000696425.1 Galeopterus variegatus
CAGGAAGAGATATCTACAGATCTGGGTGGTATGACCTTATAGATGTCTCTAGACACATCAGCTTCTAGGCCAGTATCTATTTCCAAACTTCTTGGGTTGCCACAACACTTGCCATACAGTAGGGGCTCAACCACTGTTTACTGGATGTGTGGATGAATGGATGGATGGACAGGTGATGGATGAATAGATAGATGGGCAGGCAGATGGATGGATGAACGGACGGGTGGATGGACAGGTGGATGGGTGGGAGAATGGATGAATGGGAAAAAAACAGCTGCTGTTTATTGGGCACTTCTGTATATTGGGTTCTTGACATATGCTTCCTCATTTAATCTATAGCACTCACCATCTGAAGAAGTACTCTTACCTCCATTTTANAGAGAGAGAGAGAGAGTCACTAACACGTGGCCATGACCGAAGACCACAGTCCACACTAGATTACCTGACATGGGTTGAGCTTTACCCAGTACCACACTATTTATGAAAGCAGGATGGTGCAGCAGGAGGGATTCTTTGGGGTTCTGAGCCTGAGCCCTGAGCTCCCTTCCCTGCTCCTTGCCAGCTTGCCTGGAATCTCCAGCAAGTGTCCTCACTGCTCTTCAGCTTCCTCCATCTGTGAAAAGGTTCCCTATCTCACAGGGCTGTGCAAAAGCCTGAATGAGTGGATGTCTGTGAAGTGCCCAGCATAGTATCAATGGTCCCCATGTGCAAGGCTGGAGAGGAACAGAAACTTTCCATAAGAACAAGTGGGAGGAACAATTAAATCACTAAAGAGAACAAGCCTCTAAAGCCAGAGGCCATTGGTATGAGCAGAGTCCGTGTGCCAGTCACACAGCAAGGCTTATCCATCCGGCAGTGCAGGCCCTGGGGATCTGACTTGTTAGCCACCAGTTTGCCTGTCAGTGTTTGAAGTGACTGCATTTTTTATGTTGGTGAAATAAGAACAGAAGTATTTTTTTCCCGGTATAATACTTCTAAAAGACAGCTCTCCTTCACCCTCCAGAAAGTTGGCCAACAACACATGCAGCAGTGTGTGGTTCTACTGGAAAGCTGGGCATCACTGTCATCGCTCTGACAGCACGGAGCTGGAAGGGCCATGTCATGGGGCTCTGTGCTTCCAGTCACCTAGAAGAGTGAGATCCCTGGTTCCAGGCCACAGACAAAGCCAGTGAGGATGTGCGGCAACACAGAGGCCAGTGCCAAGGGTGGGGGCTGGCTGAGGATCAGCAAGTGATGCCTCTGCTAAGAGAGGAATCTCCCTCTGTGTACCAAGGACCCGCAGGAAGAGATATCTACAGATCTGGGTGGTATGACCTTATAGATGTCTCTAGACACATCAG
>NW_007726244.1:601119-602699 GCF_000696425.1 Galeopterus variegatus
ATGCTTCCTCATTTAATCTATAGCACTCACCATCTGAAGAAGTACTCTTACCTCCATTTTACAGATGAGGAAACTAAGTCTCAGAGATGCTTACACATACAGTAAGTGGAAAGAAAGACAATCTGAATCCAGGCCTGCTGGGCTCCAACTCTGCAAATTCAAATAACGAACAAACCAACCCTCGCTGGGTGTCAGTTTCCTCATCTTTAAAATGAGAGCATTGCCATCAGCTGTTGCCTTAGGAGGGAACTTCCAGGCCTCTAAAATTCTGATTACACATGCAGGCAGACCCCTCATCTCTGGATAAAGGAGAGCTGCCTCCAGAGCAGCAGCAAAGCCTGCTCTCAGCGACGCATGCTTCCGCTTCTTGGAGTACCAGGCTGTGGATTTCCTACCTTCCTATCCTCCCACAGCCCTCCTGCCTCCAGACTTCTGGTCAGCCTCCTGCCCAGAGAGGGGCCCGAGGAGATCAAGGCAGCAACTGGGCAAACAATCTATACTACTTCTTGTTTGCAGCTTGGATGAAAGGTCAGGTGGGGGTGGAGGTGGGACAGAGTCTCTGACCTACTGGTTCAAGTGCAGTTCATAGGGGATTTCTCAAAATAAACTGCACAGGAACGGATAGGCTGGGGCCGGGAAACAGCAAGACTGGTGAACAAGAGCAGGGATTTCTGTGATCTCTGGGGCCGTTCTGGGGCTGACAGGCCCCAAGGACTGAGACATTGGCAAAGCAGCCAAAGATAGATTGTGTTCGAGGCAGGCAGGCAGGAATATCAAATGCTCCACCCACACCTCGGCTGAGCCCTCTCCAGAGCGCCCAGGCCCAGCCACACTGGCATCTCCCTGCCTCGGGCCTGTGTCTTCATTGCTTTGCTTGGTTTCTTCTGGGTCGGGGGGTCTCTTCATGATCGCTCAAGAACAGACAGCAGAAGAATGAGAGGTTTCCGTGCCTGACTTCCTGAACGTGCAGATGAGCCTGGACACGGGGTTCTCATCAGGAGGCCAAGGCACCGACCTCACTGGCCTTTGCTTCTTCAGCTAGGACGGCCCTGGAGAGCCACCATGCCCACCCAGCAGGACAGCAGCTCCTCCGTGGCTGAGGAGGGCAGTGGGCTTTCCATCCTCCCACCCTGCTTCCCCTGGGGTAAAATCAGCTTGCCTCCTTTCCTTGATACTCACAGAACAGAACCCCACAATACATTACTTACAGATATCTGGTAACCAAAACCAACCTGCAAGGCACGCTTGTGCCGGAGGCAGCCACCACCTTTCCTGAGCTCGTACTAGGCCTGTTGAGAACTGCACAGGCACTGTCTTTAAGGACTCCTCTCAGCAGCCCTAGGAAGCAGGTATGACTGTTACCCTATTTGGCTGATGAGGAGTCTGAAGCTCCCAGGAGTTATGCAACTGAACTGAGGTGGCTCAGCAGGTCCATGTTTAGACTGGGATTGCTGAAGTCAGGCAGTCTCATAGCAAAGTTCTTCCCAACCACTCTCCTCCCAAAACATGGTGGTCTGGGGGTGGTGGGAGGAAGGAGTACAGAGAGGAGAGTTTTGGATAACGTCCATGAAGCAGACTTT
>NW_007726244.1:603142-610223 GCF_000696425.1 Galeopterus variegatus
GGTGGTGGGAGGAAGGAGTACAGAGAGGAGAGTTTTGGATAACGTCCATGAAGCAGACTTTATAAATTACCATGGAGTTTGCCCCCATTCCCCCAATCCAGGGCTCCGTGGAGGGGCACAGGATACTGCAAGACCGTACCTCTGAGTTTCAGTGGAGGAACTTAAGATACAAAAACTCTCCTCCCCTTACCACCAACCCAAAAAATACTTTAAAAGGGCACAATTTCCCCCAATAGACTATAAGGGAAGCCAGCTGGCAGGGCAAGTTATGAAGATGTCATTACGCACCGAACTGCTTCCGTGTACCTGTAATAGGTTTTCACATTTGCTACTATACCGAGAGATACCAAACAGCAATTTTAAACTGTCTCCTCCATTGCCCCATCTCAAGCCTTCTAGAATCACATTTCTACTTTAAAACCTGTTAACATGGTGTGTTCAAAGCACAAATCCAGATGGCCAGGGCCCTCAGAAAGCCTGTGGCTTTCTGCTGAACTGATTTCATGACCCCACTGGAAAGGTGAGGTCGGCTGGGTCTGAGCCTCCCGCTTCTGCGTTCTGAAGCTGCACCTCCACAGGGGCTGGAGCAGCCCATGGAGGTGCTGGCCACTGTGGTCAGACTCTCTCCAGATGCCCAGCTGCCTTGGCCCTTCAGTGGACACTGGCTGGCTCTGAGCAGATGCTGGAGAGGTGCAATTTAGCTGCCCAGGGAGCAGGAACAAAGCCACAGGTGCAGGGACAGGCACCTTTGGGCTGCAGGCTGTCATCTGTGTGATGATCTCACACAGGCCCTTCCGTTTCTCTCACCCTGGTCCCTACCTAGTCAGTGGCTCTCAGGGATTTGCGATTTGACTATGAGGATGACCTATGGCTGTGGGCAGGGCTGAGATAAGCCCTGGACACAGGCGCCTACGTTGCCCTGCTATGCAAGTGCCAGCCTCTACCCCCAGGCCCGCCCCTAGCCAGCCCACCCCAATCAGGGAAGCCTATGGAGTGACAGGGCTACAGTTGGTGTGGAGAGAGGAGACCAGGGAAACTACCTCATCATCATGGCAGGAGGGGGTGGGACAGGGCAAGGGGGAGGGGCTGATGAAAAGGACATCGAAGCGTGTCGTCTTTTTACCACCGTCTTTCTCATTTCCTTAGCATTAACTTTCTAAACGCTGTCTGCACATAGGTGTGTTTTATCCCAAACTTTTCTTCTCAGGTGGGTAGAGCAGAGATCATCGCATTTTGTACCATGCCCGTTCTGGGCAGTAAGTCATGTTCCTTTAGTGGTTCTAACTTAGAGAGGGTATGAATTAAAATGATATCCAAGAACCTCCGGGTTCTTGATAGCTGTGAGGTGAACCGAGAAGTTCTGGAAGGTTCTGGGACTCAGGAACTGCACAAAGAGGCAGCAGGATGCAGCGGGCCGCCCTCTGCTCTTGGTGGGGCTAGTGCTTTAGAACTGGCAGGAGGGCTGCTCTGGGCTTAAGAAAGGTCAGAGGGAGGGGGCAGGTGACTCGGAATGTGGCTTTTTGCTGTCATGTCACCAGGAAAGATGTGCCTGCAAGAACAGACAGTGAGAGGCAGCTGAAGCCAGTGACAGCCTCATTCCCTGGTCCCACAGGCTGGGTTGCACCAGGATGCTGGGGTCTCCAAGAACTCAAGTCTTTGGGGAGGCGCAAACCCTCCTGCCCCCACCACTCACTCCAGGGTGTGACCCCAACAGCACAGCCCAAAAGGGGAACCATCTTTGTTATTTGTTGGAAAGACACCATTTATAGCTCCAGATAGCTAACTGCCTTTTTAAAAAGACCATTCTGGGGCCATTTTTAGAGCACCCGTCTTCCTTGGATAGCTGTGTGGTGACTAGAAAAGGCAGTGCTGAAGAGGTGTAATTATAGAGGCGCCTAATATGCCAAGACTGTAACTGCGAGGAGTTTCTCTTCGTAATCTAAGCATGTCCTTTCCCCCAGAGCCTTTATTTAAATATTTTGTCAGCTCCCCATGCCAACAGCAGGCAAGCTCCGTCCTGAGCACTCTCGAAAAATGGGAGGGGGGCTGTTATGGGAGATACCACTCCTACTCCCTCTTTCTGCTTGGCCAAAAAATATCATGAAAGCCAAGCCGGGGGAGTGGTGGGGAGAAGCCAGCTGCAGCCCTGGAGGTGCAACAGCACGCAGGGAGACAGTGCTTTCTGGAATGCTGGCAATCCACTGACTTAGCTGCCTTGTTATGAACCTGAACATGCAGAAGAAACAGTCAGCACCCAGGAAAACAGTTCTGCTGTTTCACTCCATTAACTCTGATCAAAACTGGCTGCTTCTCCCTTGCCAACAGCATTCCAGAATCAGGGACTCCGTGCTCCCAAGAGACGCCCTATGAGACCTCCCCACCCCAAATGGGGAGTGGCAGCCAATATCTGCCGGACTTCCACACAGACAGCCTCGCCTTGTGGCGGACAGGGGTGGGGGAACACCCAGCTCAGGGCTGCAGGGGACTAGCCAACACCCCGGTGAGCCTGTCCTTGGCCCCATGCCCTTCCAGGCAGGGTTCTCCTTTGGTAAACCCTACCTCATGGAGTCCACGGGGAGCAGAAAGTGACTTAGAAGTGAGCTGGGTGATGCCAGCGTTACTGAATTCATTCCAAACAGGATATTTATCTGAGTCAGGAGGGAAATAAAAATGGGGCTTGGGCAGAGCCTTAAGACTCCATCATGACATCTTGGCCTCCAGCTCCTGAGTGATTCCTGTGCTTTTTTTCTGGAATATTCCTGATCTCATTATGTCTAAAAAGAGGCAGTGTGACTTAATTCATAGTAAACTGGGAAGAACTATGACATCTTGGCCTCCAGCTCCTGAGTGATTCCTGTGCTTTTTTTCTGGAATATCCCTGATCTCATTATGTCTAAAAAGAGGCAGTGTGACTTAATTCATAGTAAACTGGGAAGAACACACTGGGCAGCAACCCATTTTCCCTCTCTGGGGAGCCTCCACAGACAGCACAAGTCTCTGTGTGCCTCCCCTGCCCTAAGCCAGCCCCCGCCCCTCTGCATGGGAGGCCTGCCAGTCCAGCCTTGCCTGCCACTAAGGAAGTCTCCCCACGCATGGCGCATGCCCCTCATCCTAGCATTCTTAGTAAGGCCTTGGGTGTGCTGTCTGCCACTCCTTTAGCTTACTCCTTTGTCCACTCCTCAGGCAGCAATGAGGGGTGCTATTATCGGGTACCCCTGCTATCCCAGTAGCGGGCTCCACACTCTACCCACTGAATGATCTTGGACAAGTCCCTCCACCATCTCAAGCCTTAGTCTCTCCCTCTGTGAAACAGGGAAATCACAAACCCCATACACCTACTTGAGAAGGTGGCCATGACCAAGGGCAAGACACTGTACATATATTAATTTGGGAGGGGAAATGTAATTTAATTTTGCCTTCCCTTTATATAATTGTTGGGAGGATCTCAAGCTATCAAATCTGGACAGGTAAAAGTTCTTTGTAGATGGTAAAACACCTTAAAGATATTAGCTAAAGAAAGAAAATTGGAGCTCTGGAGATAAAGGTGTGAAGTTACTCACAGGTCCCATGTCTCTGTGGAGCGTTTCTCTCAGCAGTGAGGGTCACTTAAGCTCGCTTAATAGCAACAGGCCAACCAGCCAATCAGTCCACTCAGAAAATCAATCAATCACATGACCTTTGCTTCAGGAGGGCCCCACGGACTCCACCTGAGTGCAGTGACCAGGAGGCTGTGACGTCACATGATACTCCCTGACCTCCCACCCACCCCAAAGACCAATGTCAGCACAGACGTGTTCTGCCTCATGGAACATCCCTTGTCTGTCCACCTCAAGGAAAATGTATTCCTGCATTTCTAACTGATGGCTCAGGGAAATAATTAGATGTCACTACTCCAACATTACATTACAACTTCCCTGCAGATCCTGGAGGAAGGGGAAATGAGTTACGACACGCAAACCAAGCTAAATACAGTTGGTAATTGAAAAAGTGGCCAAGGAAATCAGGAGGGGAAAAGCAAGTAAGCCAGACCTAAGCGGATTATCAATCATTTCCTTTTAGGGCAAGCTTCACTGCAACTTAATCAATTGCTATTGCTTCTCAAATTCAATAAGAAAACTGATACTGTGGGGAAGGAAAAAAAAAAAGTTAAATGTTTACCATTACATTCTTGATGGATACTGGACAACGTTCCCCATTCAGTTCCAATCCAGTTCCAAGTTTATCAGCATAAAAGAAATTTACAAGCAACAAAACTCAGCTAATGTGTTACCATGACCACTAAGAGCATAAAGTGTCTAAGGCATGGTCTCCAGGCATCACTAGGACATGGAGTTTAGTAGTCACAACAGGAAGTGGTGGGTCTGGGGCTGGGCAGCCTGTCCTGGGTGCAGGCAGGGGGGATTCCAGGAGGGGCACGAGGAAGGTAGTTGTATGACCTTGGGACCTCCAAGGGCTGCAGTATCTGTCACCATAGCAACATGGTGAGGATAAACACTATCACTTTTCTAGTTAATAAACACGTACTAAGTACCTATTATGTCCCAGGTTCTGCGGATACCAAGAGAAACAGAACGTGGTTTCCTGCTCCTTTTCTTTTTTTTTTTTTTTTCAACCCCATCCAGATCTCCACCTCTTAAGGCCCTTATAGTAACTGGGGGAGACACAGTGAGCAAACGATGACCAAGGTGTCTCAGAGGCTTCAGGGGGCAGGTAGGGGCACCCATTTAGAGGCCCTCAGTAGTTTGTTAAAGGAAAGGATTGGAAGTGCAAAAGCTGAGAGAGAACCTGGTGCTCAAGGAGCTTCTGGGGTACAGGATTCACTGAGGAGGTAACCCAGGTGGACTGGGAACAGAGAGGTAGGCAAGGCTTGATCAAGCTGCACCTTGGAGGCCACATGAAGGGCATGGACAGGAAGCCACCAAACGTGGTATGATCAGAGTCACAGTTCACCAAGATGCCTCTGAATGGATCAGAGAGGGGCAGGTCTGGAGGCAGGAGTCCGGGGGAGTTGTGCAGTAGCCAGGGGGAGATGCGGTGGGTGCCTGAAGGAGGGCATGGCAGTGGACACAGAGGACAGGGTAACCCAGAGCTGGATGGTTCAGAGATTGACAAGATGCAAGTAAGGTGGGGCCCAGGATAAGGCCTCGGGTGTGGCTTGAGCAGCTGGGCATCATTACCCAGGAAGGGGCCACCGTTCGGTGTGGACAGCTGTGGGACCTCAGGCTAGCAACCCCATGTCCCACACTGCCCTACTCTTCACCCACAGCCCACAGAACTTTAGAGCATGCACAGGAAGCACAAGCCTTTCCAAGGAGCTCAGCACAGTGCCTAAACACAGTGGAGAGAATATCATGAAGCAGAGTCCCAGGCTCCCAGGGAAGTCTCAGCATGTTTGGGCAAAGGATCCCAGCAGGGGCTGCAGGCACCGCTCATGACCGAAGGATGGAAATTACAGCAAGAGGAGGGGACGGTGTGAGTAGGTCTATAGAGATATGGTGCAGGGCCAAAACCCAGGCTTTACAGCCATACCTGGGTTCAAATTCCAGCTCTGCCACTGGCTGGCTGTGTTCCCATGGGCAAGTTCCTTAACCCCTCTGTTTCTTTATCTGAAAAATGAGCATAATAACAGCTACTCTGCACAGGGTCAGCTGAAGGTGAAATGCGATAAAGCAAGGAAAGTTCTCAGCCCAGAGCCCAGGCATAGCAAGAGCTTTCTGATAAGAGGTAGCTGTTGTCTGTCATCTTTGTTAATAACAATAACATCCAAGATGCAGGCTGGTGTAGAACATTCCCTCAGACCTTTTCAACACCAAGGAGGCGGGAAAGAGAGCTTTTTGACACTTCCCTAGCAAGTGCATGCACACAGTGACTACTTTCTGAGGTGGACAGAGGGGGAAGGTGTCTCAGGACTCAAAGCCCCAGCCTCACCAGAGCAACTGGCAGCAGATGCTGGCAGCTCTTAGCGTCTGTGCTGTGCGTTGTACTTGATGGAGGGTGACTCTGCAAGCGACAAGGCTCTCTAGTAATGTTCCGTAAAACTATAAATTTACTTTGAGAGCACCAAGTCTAATTACTTCGCCAAGACTCTCTGCATTTTTAAGAACCATTTCCCCCCCTCCTTAAACTCTCGATCATAAGGACTCTTGTTAGCAATACTCGGCGTCCTTCTTGTTTCGCCTGTTGCCGTGGCAACAAAGCAGTGTTTACCAGCCTTTCCAAGCTGGTACGTCTTTATTAGCACCCGGATCCCATGAGGAGCAGGAAGCAGAGGTTTAAAGAGCATTAATCCCCTTAAGCTTTGCAAACCTCTCTAGTTAGGGAGCCCATGGTGGGGGGTGGGGGGGTGGGGGACAGAAGTCTCTGCCATTTTTAGGGCCCTCCTAGAATTGTTAAGCCTACATGATGTACCAGGCTGAAAAAACTTATCTCTCTGGAGCTTCACTTTAAATTTCTTCTTCTCTTGAAAGAGACAAACTCGTGGATTGCCTTTGCTTCACAAGAAAAGTTGGCCGCCCATCTGTCACAGAAGGGCTACCGGCTCCTGACCACGCTGCTCTCTCGTGATAAACACAGGACTTTAAAAAACTGTTATCTCTTGGCCAGGAGTAGGGACAGCCACAAAGACCCACTGGCTGGGCTGTGTGTGCACCCTCCTCGCTACCTCTCCGTGATGAGAACCGGCAGATGATTCAGAGCCAAGATAGATTTCCAGTGTATATTTTTTCAAAAATCCAACCTCAGAGAGCGGCTCAAGAAAGCTCCCTCATCTCCTTAGCCTCTGCCTGTCTTGGAAGGTTTTTCAAAGTCAGCACCACAGCAGAAGAGGGAAAGGAGGGAGAAGAAAGGGTTTCTTTACATCATTTAAAAGCAGTTCAATGTCCCAGTCCCCCTCCTACCAAATAAATTTCTCTTTCATCTTTCATCGCAGCCTAGAAAATCAAAACCTGGCCAGGGGTCCAGGAAGACCTGTGGCTGAATTTTGGGAAACTGCACAAGTGAAAGATGATACTAATATTCATGCTGGCTTCCCAAAGAGCTTTCAAATGGGTAATTTTTTTTTTTTTTTGAGACCGGCCGCACC
>NW_007726244.1:610470-621211 GCF_000696425.1 Galeopterus variegatus
GGCTGCTCATCTGAAGCCCAGTAGCCATTAAGTGCTTGACCCTGGGGAGCTCGCATGCTGGCGGGGGGAACGGACGACAAAAGGCCACGTCTCCAACCTGCCAATTTCTGATCCCACTTTCGAATATTCCAGGCATCTCTCGTTATTCCCAGAAGTGCTCAAAAGTCTTAAAACAATGACAAATTCTTAAGTCATTGGGATCCCTTTTCTTCTTTTGGAGAGGTAAAGAGTTCATTCAAAGACCAGTACCAGCCTCTCAGAAAACGCCCCAGCCCAAGCTGCGTCAGCACTAAAAACTTGGGACAGCTTGGTTCTCCCACTCTTCCAGTTCTAAAGGTGGCCCAGCAGTCGTGGGATTTACTGGGGAATGTATACTTATGTCCCCACCTGTTTGCTAAAAATACTTGAGGTGCCTTGTAACGCTTTAAGCATGTACAAACTGGACAAGAGAAACATGACTCAAAGCCGTAAAACAGAAAGAAGAGAACAATGGCCACTCAAGCCAGGACTCGGAGTGGGCAGGGTGAGGCTCAGAGGCCAGAGAATCAGAAGGCCAGCAAACTTACATCAGAAAAACCTAAAACACTAAGTTTCTCTATGAACCCAAGGAAACTTGCCAGATTGTCTCTAACCTAGGCAGCTGCCGCAGGGCAACAGCATTTAAAACAGACACTCGGGGCTCAGGAAAGCCCACCAGCCAAGACCTCCAGAGACCGAGGCAGGACCACATTGGCGACACCTAGTGTCTGGCCCTGTTACTTCAGGCCACGGCTAGAGAGCACCAGGAGACAAGACCCAGGGTCTGGGCGCAGCAGGGCAATGAGTTTGGGGGCTGGGTTGGGGGGTGCAGCTGGCCTCCATTCTCAGAGAAAAGAAGCAGGCAGAAAGCCAAGCTCAGTTCCCAGGACCGTCTCAGAAAGGGAGTTAGGAATTATAGACCAGTGAACATGACTCTGAACTTTAATTAAACTGGTGAGTTTGGGGGCTGGGTTGGGGGGTGCAGCTGGCCTCCATTCTCAGAGACAAGAAGCAGGCAGAAAGCCAAGCTCAGTTCCCAGGACCATCTCAGAAAGGGAGTTAGGAATTATAGACCAGTGAACATGACTCTGAACTTTAATTAAACTGCTGTGACTCCCCCATGAGATATGTGGATTATTCTGTGGCATTAGGAGTAAAAACCTCATGACCAGATGGTCTGAGGGTCTGGGGAGGAAGTGGAGGGAAAAGTACCCCAGGGTGTAGCCAGTCCTGGGGCGGTATGGGGAGACACCTGCTGTAGGTCACACATCTGGGTCCTTGAGCCCCAGGACATTGCCTCTAGGTCCAGGGCGCTTTCCATTAGAACACACCCTTCTGTGAGGCAAGTGGAGTGGACGACCCAACCCCTCTGGAAGCTGAAGGCTCTAAGGGGAGTTGGGCTATAGGCTTCGTGTGGGAGTTCCAGCCAACGGCAAGGGGGTGGGGGGAGGGGCGGGAAGCAAATCCCGCTTGAGCTGCTCTTTCTACAGCAGCAGTCAGCGTACAAAACCACCTCCAGCCAACCCTTGCCCACAGCAGTGGACACCATTATTTCCAGCTTGGACGTCTGTGGTCCCTTTAAATCCATTCCTTTCCACCTTCAGAGCCCAGTGAGAAGCCTCTCAAGCAAATGGCCAACTGGAGCATGTCTTGTTATTAACCTCAACACCTGCACTTGAAAGCTAAGATTTCAGCAGTGAGGGGTGGGGGGCGGGGGTTATGGCAGTGCAGGGAGAGGAGGGTTTGAGAATGCCAGTGTGTGTACATGTGGACCTGTCGCTGCATTCGGGGACCGACAGACTTAATGCGGCAACCAGGATGCTTCACGCACCTGATTTCTACCCTTGGCTGAATACCAATTTCCAATCCAATTGCTACCTCGTCCAGGGCTGCAGCCAATATGCCTTCTCCACCCTCCTGAACCTACCACTCTACACACAGGCCTCCGCCCTCTCGGCAGCAACCAGAGAGGTCACACCAGGCTAGGAGTCTGTGGCCAATCTCATCCTCCAGCCCAGGCAACTGGGATGAGGGCCTGTCTCTCAACTGGCAGACAAATTAGCAGGAAGAATTCAGAATGGAGCCGGGACAGGAAAGGTGAGCCCTTGTGTACTCAGGTTCGGCCTCAAATCAGGAGGCCTTATTAAGTCTGAGAGATAATATTGCTCCCTTTGCCCCCTCCCCATTTACCTACAGGCACCGAAATAAGGGGACTTTCATTCTTTCCCATAGACGTAAGCTATTATGTGAATTCTAAACCACTTTGAATAAACCAACAAAATTCCTTTCAAAAAAATCACTAGGAGAAGGTTATTCATATGAATAATAACCATTCTTTCCCTTTAATCATAATAAATAAATATTAATTACATCTTCCAAGAGCATCCTCCCCCCATAAATTCCTACTCTTTAATAGAAATATGGCTCCTAAAAAGTTCTCCTGTGAGGTGAGGCCGGGGTGGAAGACTCCAGCACAGGGCTCTCATTCAAAACATTCTCAAGTGTGGATTTAATCAGGCCCGAGACAGAGGGATACGTGTGTGCATGTGTATGTTGCTCTTGGATATGCAAACCGTCTAACCCTGCCCTGAGTTTTCCTACGAAAAGGAAAAATGTCCTGAACCTCCTCTCATTCCCAGGCTGAAAATTTCCAACGTTTTCCAGCCAGGCTTCAAACCTGTCAGACAGAGAGATAAAGACAAGGGGAGAGAGGTATTAAGAAGAAAGAACAGAAAATTAATTTGGATTTCTGCCTAACTTTTGATTCTGTCCCAGAAATTACTTTCGGAAAAGAAAAGGTAAAAAGAGGCAAAAAAAAAAAAAAAAAATTTTTTTTTAAAGAGAGAAAAAGAGACATCGTGTTCTTTCCCTATGACCCCCCAAATTCCAAACCTTGCTATTTTAAGCAATGAAAAGCAAAGAGTGTGAAGAACAGCTTGCACGCAGCTGAAGCCGGCATTACTTACTTCAGCTAAGTCAACTTTTACTTCTTAAGCACTTTTGCAACAAAGGAGAAGGAAAAGGCCCAAACGGGTGTGTCGAGGAGATCTGATCTGTGCTTGCATCGATCCTGAACGTGGCTGGGACACTGTCCTTCCCAAGCTGGCTGCAGCAAGGCCTGCCAGCCTCTGCTTCCTGCTGCCAGCCAAAGTCACCAAATCCAAGCTCTAAGACAGTTCTGTGAGTCCCCTTCCCCTCACCGACAGCACTTACAAGAGGCATTTATTCTCAATTCTATTGAGAACTCTCCTAATTGGCTCAGAATAGACCCTGTTCACTGACAACTGAGGCTGGGGGTGGAGCAATCGTGTTCTTTCCCTATGACCCCCCAAATTCCAAACCTTGCTATTTTAAGCAATGAAAAGCAAAGAGTGTGAAGAACAGCTTGCACGCAGCTGAAGCCGGCATTACTTACTTCAGCTAAGTCAACTTTTACTTCTTAAGCACTTTTGCAACAAAGGAGAAGGAAAAGGCCCAAACGGGTGTGTCGAGGAGATCTGATCTGTGCTTGCATCGATCCTGAACGTGGCTGGGACACTGTCCTTCCCAAGCTGGCTGCAGCAAGGCCTGCCAGCCTCTGCTTCCTGCTGCCAGCCAAAGTCACCAAATCCAAGCTCTAAGACAGTTCTGTGAGTCCCCTTCCCCTCACCGACAGCACTTACAAGAGGCATTTATTCTCAATTCTATTGAGAACTCTCCTAATTGGCTCAGAATAGACCCTGTTCACTGACAACTGAGGCTGGGGGTGGAGCAGGAGAGGAGGCAGGGGTCTTCCCCCTCCTCCGTGACCACAGCCAGTGAAGATGCTGCTCCTGCTCCAGCGTCAACCGGCCTCCAAATGCTCTGATACCAGTCCAAAGTCTCAACTGACCTCCCCGGAGTCAGAGTTTGCCCTGCTAAGGGCCAGTCTCCTTTCTCCGTTCAGCAAGGCCTTGGGTGTCAGCTAGCATCTCTGCTGACTGCAGATGCCTTACCCCTGAGCACAAGTGCAGGGGCCCACCTGGGGGTCAAGGAGCTACCGTCAAACAGGATTCCTGGGTTCAAATCCCAATCTCCACTCCACACTGGCTGTGTGACCTTGGTCAAGTTACTTAACCTCTCTGAGTATCAATCACCCATCAGGTAAATGGACTGGCTGGACTGTAAACATTAAACGTGAGAATGCACGGAAAAGTCTCAGCAGTGCCTAACATGACTTATCATCATTCATCTATTCACTCAACTAAAACATAATATTCCCCCTGCCCTTCATGTCTAAAGGTGAATGGTTGTATGGCAGAAAATAGGGGTGAAGGTGAGGAAAAAAGGAGGGCCAAGAGCTATCACAACAGTAGCACCATGGTGGTGAAGAACTACCAGAAATGATGGGATACAGGATTCCTTCTCTGTATACTCAACCAAGACTCTCATTGCTGGATGGCAGCCCACGCCGGGCACTGTGCAAACAAACACATTGGTTGCAAAAAGGGAGATGAGCTCGTTTTCCTAGACCACAAACACCTGCCCAGGGTAAGCACCCAGTGCTCAAAACTGGCCAAGTCTTAGATGGCGCCGTGCACAATTAGGCACTTAGTACATGCTTTTAACAACTCTGTCTTTGGAAAAGTCAAAAATTTGGGGCAGCCAACATCCAGTGCAGGAGAGAATAACTACTGTAAAGTCCAAAGACTGTTTTGGTGGGAAACTTTTTTTTTTTTTTTTAAGCAACACTGAGAAGTAAGAGAGACAATGTGAACACACAAAACTTGCTGAGTGCCTGGGCACTGCTCATTAAAAGCGCTTCTTCCCCAGGGGCCAGCTTCCCTGACTCCTCCAGGGGAAGTGAGGCCTTTGCTTCTTGCTGAAGTGACGTTTGAGAGCAACGCTGCTCCCTCCCCGCCCCCACCCGCCCCCAGCCCCCCATGCCAAACGTATTCGGCCCTAGTGTTTACAGCTCACTACACCACAAATCTTTATTTCCCGTCACCCACTGGTCCGAGCTGTCCCCACTCCCTGTTTCTCCCAGACAAGTTAATAAGACGGAAGGCTCCCTAGAGGCCCCGAGCCGGCAAACATTATCACTTGGAAGCAAGGCAGAAATCCTGACACATCGGAAATGACTTCAAGCCTATTAATTACCCTTTCTTCTTTGGCAGATCTTTTGAAAGAAGGCTTGACAAATTGAAAGGAAGGCTAGCACTGCCTCTCTGCCCCAATTAAGCCCTGCTCCCACCCCAATAACACAAATCTGATTTCTGCTTTTTTAAAAACCAATTAATATATCAGAGCTGCATCCACCCCAGGGAGTCCCACCTATGAGCTGCATGGTCAGGGACACAAAGCGTGAGCTTTGCTGCTTTCCAGGTTAAGCCCTTGAAATCTGAGAGACCCAGGGGGCCGTAAGAGGTACGGAGTGGTCAGGGATTCGGGCCCCAGGGTCTGTCCTTCCTAGGACATTTATGCACATGCTACAAAGATACTAAAGTGAGTCCACGTCCACAGGCTCTCTCTTCCCCAGGTGGGGCAGATGTGATGATGCTTTGATTCTTGGTACATCTTTCATGAAACCCTCTGGACGAATCACACAGAAAATACAGGTGACTTTGATGCTAGAAAACTGGAGTGTTTAGGAACCCAAAAATCACCCCATCTCCAAGTTTCATCACCTACCACACTGATTATTAAACTCTACTCAGGGCTCCCCTGAAACAATGAGGTTTATGCAAAAATGATTGGGTGTGTTATTTGAACTCTCCAGAGACATGTTTTTTGGTGCACTTTTTGAATATCCATGTAGTAAACATCACCAAATGGATTCCAATGGGAATTTAATTTTTCAATTTTCTTCTTAAAATGTGTTCCTTCACCAAAATAGACTCCATATTATTGAACAGTACTATTATTCCTTCAACTGCTCAAGCCAAGAACCTAGAGTCAGCTCGAATTTTTCTCTCCCTCCACCCTCACCCCACATCCATTCTAACAGAACATCATGTGTCCTGAGTCCAAATATACATCCCGAATCCCTCTCCCTCTCCATTGTACAATCCTTGCCCAAGACACTGTCAGCTCTCACCTGCACTCCAAAATGAATTCCAACTAGCCTTCCTGCTTTCAGATGTGCATCCTGTCCTTCCTCAATTCCAGAGCTATGCGATCTTTTCTGAGCCTAAGTCACGGGCCTCTGCCCTCTGTAGCTCCTTCCAGGGACTCCCACAGGCCTTGCCTGGCTCACAAGGCTTTATGATCCAGCCCTTGTCTGTTCTCTCGTGAGTCTCTACCACCCTCCCTCTCAGCCCCTGGCCCTGTCCTGTCCTACAAACACCCAAATTCCTTCCCATGTCAGGCCCTGAACACTCACTATTGTCTGCTTTCTGGAATGCCTTTCCCGCAGTTCTTTGCTTCCCAATTCAAATGCCTATTCCTCAACTACCCACCTAAATAAAGCAGGCCCCAGGCCCCTTGCCAACATTTCCCTATCTTCTTAGCACTCAGCTGTACCCGAAATGATGTGATGTATGTTCCTTTGCACATGAGCTCATGGAAGCCTAGGATTTGGTTTCCTTCGTCCCCGTGGTATTGCTAGGACTAGCACAGTGGCTGGAACACAGAGGGTGCCCAGTACAGCATAGTCAGGGGACCAGAGCCTCCAGCACAGGATATCTGGTACAGGAGGTTCACTCTGCCCCGGAGCTAGAGGCTGCCTCCTGGCCAGCCTGGAGAGGCCTGAAGGGAGCAGCGCATGGATAGATCAGTGCAAGCCAGACCCCACTCCCGGAAATACCAATGACTCCAAGCTGTAACCCACCCATCACCTGACCATCCCTGGCAATCTGGGAGAGGCTTTTATCACTACAGCAGTCCCCCCCTTATCTGCGGGGGGACATGTTCAGGGTCCTCAGTGGATGACTGAAACCACAGATAGTACCGAACCCCATATATTCTACGTTTTTCCTATACATACACATCTATAATGAAGTTTAATTTATAAATTAGGCATAGTAAGAGATTAACAATAGTAACTAATCATAAAATAGAACAATTATAACAATATACTGTAATAAAAGTTATGTGAATGTGGTATCTCTCTCTCTCAAAATATCTTCCTGTACTGTACCTGAAACCGTGGAAAGCAAAACCGCAGACAAAGGGGACCACTGATTCCACACAGCCTTCCGAGGGCATTCCGGATTGGAATCCCCATGCCTGGGTTTGATAAAGTCAAGGCCACCCACCAGGGCCCTATTTTTCTGGTGCATTTCTACCGTATCTCATTATAAACTCAAACAAAATCTTTAAGCCATTACCCAGGAAATCATCATTAAATCATTTGTTCATTTTTATTAGCGTCGCAGTAATTAAAGAGAATCATATTTCAGAAATCTTCAGCTGCACTTATCAAAAGCCACCCCCCAACCAATCAATTAGTATTACAATAACCGCGTTCCCTTGTTGCTGCCGCTATTAGCATTTTGATTGAATGTCTGTTGAAAAGTGACTGGTAACAGAAGATTGTGTTCAGAAAGTAACGTTTCTTTATTCGTTACCACCGAACCTTGTCTGGTTGTCTCCAGTCTCCTCTCAAAAAAGACAAGACAGCTTCCAAAAGCAGTCATTTTTGTGGCGGATTACATTTTCATGACGGGTGTGATAAATTGGGCATAATCGCTCCAGTGTCGCTGGTTATTCACAGGGGCCTCCCCCTGGCTGTGGCCTCAGCACCTGGCAGATGCACCTCAGCTGTCGAGTCCTGATGATAAGTGTCCCTTCTGCCGCTTTGCCCTCCCCCACCCCAATAATCTAGGACAATAAATACCAGGTCCTCACACACAGCACTTCAGGTGACTCAGATATAATAATGCCATATCAGATAAGTCCGTGGCCACTGTTTTTCCCACAAAAGATCATCACCGTTACGTACCCCTTCCTCAGCCAGCCAGTTGGGAAATCTGTTACGCTAACATTCAGACTTAAGTTCTCCAGTCCTCATAATAATAAAAGCACCAGTCTACAGAGACGGATTAAGGGGCCACTTTATGGGGTGAGAACGGCTGTCTTTTCCAAGTCACAGGAACGTAAGACAAGAGTTCATTAAATCACCATGTTAGAATTTAAAAGACCTGCTACTTCAGACAGCTCTAGTTTCTGATGCCCCCCTCCCCCATCACGGACACCTTTTGTGGACAGAGATCTCCAGATACACAATGCAGCCGAACTAATGCAAGAAAGTTTTAGTATCTCTCTAGCAAGTCAGCCACCACAGCTGTCACAACTAAAGGAGATTCTGCTCTGACATGTCTGGAACAGAACAGGGTAGGACACAGAAGCAGAGATAGAGTTGGGAAGGGCATGTGCTCCAAGCTATAAATATGGTAGCTGGTTCCATGCTGTCCATCTGTCTGTCCCTCCCTCCCTCCATCCATCCAGTTCCAATCCACAGCAAAGGCTATGCACGAGTTTCACTTTCAGTGCAGAAGACCTTTGCCCAAGGAACTTCTCACTGTTCCATTCACCTACTGCAATAGTGAGGGGCATTGACAAGGCTGTATTAGTGCTCCATGAAAGGAAAAAAAAAAAAGGCTTCAGAATTCGGAAAAAAAAAAAGTACTATACAGTCCTTTAAAAAATATTTCCTTTCTCTAAACTTGGCCTCCTTTTTCTCCCCCCAGCTCTTGTTTCTCTCCTGGCTGCCAGCCAAGATTTTATAATAGTGTCAGGTAGCAATTTCATTTTTAAAATGCTCTCATCAAAGATTTAAGGTGAAAGATAAGAACAGCACAGTAAATCTTCATAAAGGAATATAGTGCGAGGCATAGTATTTTACAAATCAAAACAGTTAACGAAAAGAAAAGGCAAGGACAGGGAAACAGTGAGTTTAAGAATCATTTGAAAGGGGGAGGGTAGAGGCCAAATTAAATAGAAAGATCATCCTTCAGATTTCCAAGCTCCCTTTGGTAATGGTCTTGGCATATTTGCTAAGAATTGCATGAACAGTCCAATTTCCATTCTAAAATAGGATGTTTTCAGAAGGCATATATATTGTCAAACCATTACACACACTTAACTGGGGGTTTTCATCGAAGTCATCTGACCTGCAAGCATGTGTTGCTAATATCACTGCTTTATTATTTATCAAATCAATTTCTTCATGGAATGACTAATAACACAACCACAGCTGCTCTCCTCTTCCCACCCCAGCTGCTACTGCCCTGGCAGCAGCAAGATTTGCTGGGCTACCTGCGGTGCCTTACCCCCTACTTTTTGCTAAAGAATCTTATAAAAAAAGGAAAAGAGGGGATGAACCCAGGAGGTGGCATTTATGATTCAAACCACTTTATAGAAGCCACTTACACTAGCCAGGTAAAGTTAACAAGGCTACTAATGATCAGACCAGGCACCAGTCTTTATTCTACCAGGGGATTTTAATTAGTCTCACAATAAAGGAACCACGAACGTAAAATAAAGTCAAATAAAGCAAGAGCAGGTACCTACTTTCCCATTTTGATCCTTTACAATGTCTTTGATTCTAGCTTATTTTTTAAAATCAATCGAGGGCCACATCCAATTCAAATGTGGCCCACACCCTCCCACCTACACACAAACAATCCCATAGGCACACACACCCCACGAGGAACACTCACACACATACATACAACATACAGAGAGAGAGCTGGGATGTTACCCAAAATGGCAACGAAGCTTTTATCTCCTGAAAATAAAGTCATTGAGATGCTGTGTATTTTAACTTTTTATATGCTCATCAGTCTCTCTGCGGCCTACCTGCAAATTCACGATAAATAAAAACATGCAATTAGATGATTTTCTATTTGCCAAGGAATGATTCAATTGTCCATTAAAAGCTAGAGTTCTAAAAATAACAAAGAGAAATTATTAAGTATTGTTGATACATATACCTCAGTTGTAAAACAGAATTAGTACTACAGGCAAAATACAAAGCTTCTTTTGTAAATCTTACCCATTTTTTAAAAGGTAAGACAGCAGGAGGAGGGAACAAATTAAACCATAATTTTCAGACTACGTTTCCTTATTGTCACTCAGAAAAATTGCCAGGTGTTTCCAGAGTTGTTTATACATAAATATACTAGCTGAATCAGGAAATCTCTTTCCAGGGCAAATGAATCAACTTAATTAAAAGAAGACCTGAGATGCCAAGGCTAGTGACTTTGGAAGCAGGGAGGAAATTTAGAACTCTGTAAGCACACACCTTTCTACATGGCCTCCGAGAGGGATGCACATTAGGCTTTTAAGCCCTGGGACAGACCCCTGGGCACACTTTCCCCTGAGCCTGTCAAGGCTGCAACTGGGCATCAAAGGTCTGAGACAGAAATACAGAACTAGCATTTTTCAAAAATCAAAACAGTATTTTCAGTTTTTCTTCCAAATCAGCTGTAAAAGACAGCTACAATGATGCCAAAGGCATTTTTTTATCCCCCCTCTTAAGCAAAAAAGAATTCTCATTAGTTTGCTGGATTCCTTCCTTAGATGCTAGAAAACAGAAGTGCTCCCAAACCATCTCTTTAGTTCTCCAAAGCCCTCTCCAAAACACACCTGTAGCAGGGCCCCCACATCTCCATTTTGCTAGAGGGTCTCACAGTCGGGGACAAAGTATAGAGCAAAGGAAGGTGACATGGGGACGGCAGTCAGGAACCTTTCTCAGTTTCCAGCCAAATGAGGACAGAGGCCAAGGAGAGGCCCACCTGTTTGCCCACCCACCCTCTCATCA